>NC_088229.1:68159306-68204306 GCF_036934945.1 Oncorhynchus masou masou | reverse complement strand
CCCAATTTCAAAGGAAACAAGCACTCATTCAGACCAGGTGTGGCCAATTAGTGGGCGTGGCCATCACACCTGAACACACTTAAACACAGTAAGGGATAGTGAGAGTTTTGTTGATGCTGAGAACAGAATGTATGTTTTAAAATAACATAATTAAAACATTCAGTGAATGTTTTCTTGTGGTTTTTCTGAAAGCTTCTCTTAACGTTCTCGGAACAATGTAAGAACATTACTTTAAATAGAACCATGAGGAAACCTGGCAGGCAACATTATCCTGAAGTACTGTAATTCCCACAGAATAACGTTGTTTCTTAACATTTTCTGAACTATTTGAGAACATTCCAACATGTCAAATCAGTTTGAGAAGGAGGTTCCTAGAACATTAGTAAAATTGAAATTAAGTGGAACCATGTTTGAACTTTTAGGAAAGGTTCTATTGAAGTAATTCATTACCAAGTAAATGTGTATATGTTTTGTAAAGTTCCTAAAAATCTGCTGAGAATGTTCCTAAGCTATTCTGCACTATTCCCAGAAAGTTGTGGGAAGGTTGATTGCAAAATAACCACAGGACAAACACGCTCTCACCAAGCTCTAAGAAACGTTTCTCAGAATGATTTGTGCAAGCTGGGATATTTACCATCGGTGATGAGATGAAGGGGGATGAGCACCTCCTCATCCCCCTGTAGCTCCCATCCTCTCTCTCTCTCTCTCTCTCTCTCTCTCTCTCTCTCTCTCTCTCTCTCTCTCTCTCTCTCTCTCTCTCTCTCTCCCTTCGTCTCTGGGCAAGCCTCTTAGATCCTGCTCAGTATGCAGGATGCAGTGTGTGTGTGTGTGTGTGTGTGTTTGCGAATAAGTGCTTTCTGTGTATCTGTTTTGGACACTTAAACATAGCTCAGATAAAAGCCTGCAGGCAGACTCCCTGTATGAGAACAGGACATTGCAAACCTACACACACACAGTGCATACGCTCCCAATCAACACGATGAAAGAACCCAGGATGTCAAACTGACGTACAGGACTGAGAATAACTCTATGAACCACTCGATGACTCATCGTGACATATACTTGAACATTACATTGTTAGTGTAGGAAATAAAACAGTAACGCACGTGAAGATCCTCAGAGCATTTCTTCCAAGGATTCTAAGTGGGGAGTTGTCATCTTTGGATCGCCATCTAATAGTTATGATGACTGGGTAAAGAGATAGAGATAGATCTCAACAAGCCACTGTTAGCCAACTAGCTAATAGTTATGATGACTGGCTAAAGAGATAGCTCTCAACAAGCCACTGTTCGCCACTGAGGGTATATAACTAGCTAATACTTTGGCCTATAGTTCCATGGACAATATATATATTATTACCTTGATTTTAACTAGCCAAGTCAGTTAAGAACAAATTCTTATTTTCAATGACGGCCTAGGAACAGTGGGTTAGCTGCCTGTTCAGGGCAGAACAACAGATTTGCACCTTGTCAGCCCAGGGATTTGAACTTGCAACCTTTTGGTTACTAGTCCAATGCTCTAACCACTAGGCTACCCTGCCTCCCGGAATAGAGATAGATATACCTGTACATTATTTCGGTATAGTTATTTTGCAACATTTTGACCAAAAGGCTATATTAGGTAATGATCCTTGACTCCAACCTAGTGAGTTTAAAGCTGGAGACACAGAACTGCTTACAGTGAGCAAAACCTGGGAAACTAGCTGGTTTCCTGCTGCAACAGGAAATAAAGTGAATTTATTACAGCGTCGAACGGCCTGAAATGAAGAACTCAGCAGCAACGTCCAAGGTCTAGATGAGCCGCCCTATATCTCATAACCTGCCGCAGACACAGAGAGACGGGCCAGACTGGATATATTCTGCCCAGAAAACGCTGACACATCCACACACAGAACATAAGTTAACACTATAGGCATACAGTACTGTAAATAACCACTGTGAATCGCAGAGGATGAGCTTTTGAGCTAAAGCTAATGTATCATCCATGAATAACACTACATTTCCTCTGTATGATAACATTAAGATGAATCCAGTGTGTGTCTAGTACTGTTCAGAAACAACTGAGAATACAATACAGTACAGTACTATACAATACAGTACAGTAAAATACAATAGAGGTAAGTACAGCACAATACAATACAGTACAATGCTATACAAAAGAGTACAGTACAGCACAATACAATACGGTACAATACAGTACAATACAATAGAATACAGTACAGAACAATACAATACAGTACAATATAGAACAATACAGTACAGTACAATATGGTACAATACAATGTACAGTACAATATAGTACAATACAGTACAGTACAATATGGTACAATACAGTACAGTACAATATAGTACAATACAGTACAGTACAATATGGTACAATACAATGTACAGTACAATATAGTACAATACAGTACAGTACAATATGGTACAATACAGTACAGTACAATATAGTACAATACAGTACAGTACAATATGGTACAATACAATTTACAGTTGTGGCAAAAAGTTTTGAGAATGTCACAAATATTAATTTTCACAAAGTTTTCTGCTTCATTGTCTTTAGATATTTTTGTCAGATGTTATTATGGAATACTGAAGTATAATTACAAGCATTTCATAAGTGTCAAATTATTTTATTGACAATTGCATGAAGTTGATGCAAAGAGTCAATATTTTCAGTGTTGACCCTTCTTTTTCAAGACCTCTGCATGCTGTCAATTAACTTCTGGGCCACATCCTGACTGATGGCAGCCCATTCTTGCATAATCAATGCTTAGAGTTTGTCAGAATTTGTGGGTTTTTGTTTGTGCACCCGCCTCTAGAGGATTGACCACAAGTTCTCAATGGGATTAAGGTCTGGGGAGTTTCGTGGCCATGGACCCAAAATATCAATGGTTTGTTCTCCGAGCCACTTAGTTATCACTTTTGCCTTATGGCAAGGTGCTCCATCATGTTGGAAAAGGCATTGTTTGTCACAAAACTGTTCCTGGATGGTTGGGAGAAGTTGCTCTCGGAGGATTTTCCCCAAAAGGCATGTGGGAGACTTCCCAACCATATGGAAGAAGGTACTCTGGTCAGATGAGACAAAAATTTAGTTTTTTGGCCATTAAGGAAAACGCCCCGAGAACACCATCCCCACAGTGAAGCATCATGCCATGCGGATGTTTTTCATTGGCAGGGACTGGGAAACTGGTCAGAATTGAAGGAATGATGGATGGCACTAAATACAGGGAAATTCTTGAGGGAAAACTGTTTCAGTCTTCCAGAGATTTGAGACTGGGACGGAGGTTCACCTTCCAGCAGGACAATGACCCTAAGCATACTGCTAAAGCAACGCTCAAGTGGTTTAAAGGGAAACATTTAAATGTCTTGGACTGGCCTCGTCAAAGCCCAGACCTCAATCCAATTGAGAATCTGTGGTATGACTTAAAGATTGCTGTACATCAGTAGAACCCATCCAACTTGAAGGAGCTGGAGCAGTTTTGCCTCGAAGAATGGGAAAAATCACAATAAAACATATTTTGAATCTCGAAAGTGACATGTTGTGTAAATCAAATGATACAAATCCCCCCAAAATAAATTATAATTCCAGGTAGTAAGGCTACAAAATAGGAAAAATACCAAGGGGGTGAATACTTTCGCAAGCTACTGTACCTACACTAATGGTTAAGTATCTTCCTCCCAGGGGTGTTCAAGAGGTGAAGTATAACAGAAGACTACTGTAAGAACTTTAAGGTGTTTGGCCAGTAGCCGAAAGGTTTCTGGATCGAATCCCCGAGCTGACAAGGTAAAAATGGTCAATTGGCCCCTGAACAAGGCAATTATCCCAGTGTTCCCCGGAAGGCCATCATTGAAAATAAGAATTGGTTCTTAACTGACGTGCCTAGTTAAATAAAGGCTATATATATATATTTAAAGGTGTTCATTTGAACTGTTTTTAGATGCTGTACAATATAGTATATTCAAAATAACAATTACTTAATTGACCTGTACCGGGACATTGACATTATTAGTACAAGCTATGAGCCAGAAATAATAAATAATGATGTTCCTATATGTTATAGTACGTCTGGTATAAGTCAGTCAAGGACATCTGAACCAGGGCAAGGCTCGGGGCTTTGAGGATGGAGGATTCTGTCTGATGTATCTGTGGTTCACTTCTCTATGTCATCATCAGCAGTAGAAACACGTCTAGCCTTCTGCCTAGCCCTGTCTCCACAACACAAAATCACTCTACTTCTCTCTCCACGACACACACACACACACACACACACACACACACACACACACACACACACACACACACACACACACACACACACACACACACTTCTCTGTCCCCCGACATCATCCTTCACCTCATAGGCCAAAGACATAAATGAAGAGGCAGGCATTACACACACACACACACACACACACACACACACACACACACACACACACACACACACACACACACACACACACACACACACACACACACACACACACACACACACACACACACACACAAACACACACATTGAAATCTGGGAGATTCGGATGAACAGCCCATTAAATCTGTCTCAATGGAAGAGAAGAGGTTATTCTGGACAGACAGACAGACACACAGACAGACAGACAGACAGAGAGCCAAATGGATGCCCAGCAGGATCAGTACAGTCTCCTCTCTACACCTGTTAAACTGTAAACCTCTGCACCTGTTAAACTGTAAATCTCCACACCTGTTAAACTGTAAACCTCTGTACCTGTTAAACTGTAAACCTCCACACCTGTTAAACTGTAAAGCTCTGTACCTGTTAAACTGTAAACCCCTGCACCTGTTAAACTGTAAACCTCCACACCTGTTAAACTGTAAACCTCTGTACCTATTAAACTGTAAACCTCCACACCTGTTAAACTGTAAACCTCCACACATGTAAAACTGTAAAGCTCTGTACCTGTTAAACTGTAAAGCTCTGTACCTGTTAAACTGTAAACCTCCACACCTGTTAAACTGTAAACCTCCACACCTGTTAAACTGTAAAGCTCTGTACCTGTTAAATTGTAAAGCTCTGTACCTGTTAAACTGTAAAGCTCTGTACCTGTTAAACTGTAAAGCTCTGTACCTGTTAAACTGTAAACCTCCACACCTGTTAAACTGTAAACCTCCACACCTGTTAAACTGTAAACATCCACACCTGTTAAACTGTAAACCTCCATACCTGTTAAACTGTAAACCTATGTACCTGTTAAACTGTAAACCTCTGTAACTGTTAAACTGTAAACCTCCACACCTGTTAAACTGTAAACCTCTGTACATGTTAAACTGTAAACCTCCACACCTGTTAAACTGTAAACCTCTGTACCTGTTAAACTGTAAACCTCTGTAACTGTTAAACTGTAAACCTCCACACCTGTTAAACTGTAAACCTCCACACCTGTTAAACTGTAAACCTCCACACCTGTTAAACTGTAAACCTCCACACCTGTTAAACTGTAAACCTCCGCACCTGTTAAACTGTAAACCTCCACACCTGTTAAGCTGTAAACCTCTGTACCTGTTAAACTGTAAACATCTGTAACTGTTAAACTGTAAACCTCCACACCTGTTAAACTGTACACCTCTACACCTGTTAAACTGTAAACCTTTGTACCTGTTAAACTGTAAACCTCTGTACCTGTTAAACTGTAAACCTCTGCACCTGTTAAACTGTAAACCTCCACACCTGTTAAACTGTACACCTATACACCTGTTAAACTGTAAACCTCTGTACCTGTTAAACTGTAAACCTCCACACCTGTTAAACTGTAAACCTCTGTACCTGTTAAATTGTAAAGCTCTGTACCTGTTAAACTGTAAAGCTCTGTACCTGTTAAACTGTAAAGCTCTGTAACTGTTAAACTGTAAACCTCCACACCTGTTAAACTGTAAACCTCTGTACATGTTAAACTGTAAACCTCCACACCTGTTAAACTGTAAACCTCTGTACCTGTTAAACTGTAAACCTCTGTAACTGTTAAACTGTAAACCTCCACACCTGTTAAACTGTAAACCTCCACACCTGTTAAACTGTAAACCTCCACACCTGTTAAACTGTAAAGCTCTGTACCTGTTAAACTGTAAAGCTCTGTACCTGTTAAACTGTAAACCTCCACACCTGTTAAACTGTAAACCTCTGTACATGTTAAACTGTAAACCTCCACACCTGTTAAACTGTAAACCTCTGTACCTGTTAAACTGTAAACCTCTGTAACTGTTAAACTGTAAACCTCCACACCTGTTAAACTGTAAACCTCCACACCTGTTAAACTGTAAACCTCCACACCTGTTAAACTGTAAACCTCCACACCTGTTAAACTGTAAACCTCTGCACCTGTTAAACTGTAAACCTCCACACCTGTTAAGCTGTAAACCTCTGTACCTGTTAAACTGTAAACATCTGTAACTGTTAAACTGTAAACCTCCACACCTGTTAAACTGTACACCTCTACACCTGTTAAACTGTAAACCTTTGTACCTGTTAAACTGTAAACCTCTGTACCTGTTAAACTGTAAACCTCCACACCTGTTAAACTGTAAACCTCTGTACCTGTTAAACTGTAAAGCTCTGTACCTGTTAAACTGTAAACCTCCACACCTGTTAAACTGTAAACCTCCACACCTGTTAAACTGTAAACCTCTGTACCTGTTAAATTGTAAACCTCCACACCTGTTAAACTGTAAACATCTGTACCTGTTAAACTGTAAACCTCTGTAACTGTTAAACTGTAAACCTCCACACCTGTTAAACTGTAAACCTCCACACCTGTTAAACTGTAAACCTCCACACCTGTTAAACTGTAAACCTCCACACCTGTTAAACTGTAAACCTCTGCACCTGTTAAACTGTAAACCTCCACACCTGTTAAGCTGTAAACCTCTGTACCTGTTAAACTGTAAACATCTGTAACTGTTAAACTGTAAACCTCCACACCTGTTAAACTGTACACCTCTACACCTGTTAAACTGTAAACCTTTGTACCTGTTAAACTGTAAACCTCTGTACCTGTTAAACTGTAAACCTCTGCACCTGTTAAACTGTAAACCTCCACACCTGTTAAACTGTAAACCTCCACACCTGTTAAACTGTAAACCTCTGTAACTGTTAAACTGTAAACCTCCACACCTGTTAAACTGTAAACCTCTACACCTGTTAAACTGTAAACCTCTGCACCTGTTAAACTGTAAACCTCCACACCTGTTAAACTGTAAACCTCCACACCTGTTAAACTGTAAACCTCCACACCTGTTAAACTGTAAACCTCCACACCTGTTAAACTGTAAACCTATGTACCTGTTAAACTGTAAACCTCTGTACCTGTTAAACTGTAAACCTCTGTACCTGATAAACTGTAAACCTCTGTACCTGTTAAACTGTAAAACTCTGTACCTGTTAAACTGTAAACCTCTGTACCTGTTAAACTGTAAACCTCTGTACCTCTTAAACTGTAAACCTTTGTACCTGTTAAACTGTAAACCTCCACACCTGTTAAATTGTAAACCTCCACACCTGTTAAACTGTAAACCTCTGTAACTGTTAAACTGTAAACCTCCACACCTGTTAACATGTAAACCTCTGTACCTGTTAAACTGTAAACCTCCACACCTGTTAACATGTAAACCTCTGTACCTGTTAAACTGTAAACCTCCACACCTGTTAAACTGTCCACCTCTACACCTGTTAAACTGTAAACCTTTGTACCTGTTAAACTGTAAACCTCTGCACCTGTTAAACTGTAAACCTCCACACCTGTTAAGCTGTAAACCTCTACACCTGTTAAGCTGTAAACCTCTGTACCTGTTAAACTGTAAACCGCTGTACCTGTTATACTGTAAACCTCCACACCTGTTAAACTGTAAACCTATGTACCTGTTAAACTGTAAACCTCTGTAACTGTTAAACTGTAAACCTCTGTACCTGTTAAACTGTACACCTCTACACCTGTTAAACTGTAAACCTTTGTACCTGTTAAACTGTAAACCTCCACACCTGTTAAACTGTAAACCTCCACACCTGTTAAACTGTAAACCTCCACACCTGTTAAACTGTAAACCTCTGTACCTGTTAAACTGTAAACCTCTGTACCTGTTAAACTGTAAACCTCTGTACCTGTTAAACTGTAAACCTCTGTACCTGTTAAACTGTAAACCTCCACACCTGTTAAACTGTAATCCTCTGTACCTGTTAAACTGTAAACCTCCACACCTGTTAACATGTAAACCTCTGTACCTGTTAAACTGTAAACCTCTACACCTGTTAAACTGTAAACCTTTGTACCTGTTAAACTGTAAACCTCTGCACCTGTTAAACTGTAAACCTCTGTACCTGTTAAACTGTACACCTCTACACCTGTTAAACTGTAAACCTTTGTACCTGTTAAACTGTAAACCTCCACACCTGTTAAACTGTAAACCTCCACACCTGTTAAACTGTAAACCTCTACACCTGTTAAACTGTAAACCTCTGTACCTGTTAAACTGTAAACCTCTGTACCTGTTAAACTGTAAACCTCTGTACCTGTTAAACTGTAAACCTCCACACCTGTTAAACTGTAATCCTCTGTACCTGTTAAACTGTAAACCTCCACACCTGTTAACATGTAAACCTCTGTACCTGTTAAACTGTAAACCTCCACACCTGTTAAACTGTCCACCTCTACACCTGTTAAACTGTAAACCTTTGTACCTGTTAAACTGTAAACCTCTGCACCTGTTAAACTGTAAACCTCCACACCTGTTAAGCTGTAAACCTCCACACCTGTTAAACTGTAAACCTCCACACCTGTTAAACTGTAAACCTCCACCTCTGTTAAACTGTAAACCTCTACACCTGTTAAACTGTAAACCTCCACACCTGTTAAACTGTAAACCTCCACACCTGTTAAACTGTAAACATCCACACCTGTTAAACTGAAAATCTCCATCCACACCTCTTAAAGGGTAAACCCCCACACCTGTTTAACTGTAAACCTCCATCCACACCTTTTAAAGGGTAAAACTCCATACCTGTTAAACAGTAAAACTCCACGCCTGTTAAAGGGTAAACCTCCACACCTGTTAAACTGTAAACCTCCATCCACACCTCTTAAAGGGTAAACCCCCACACCTGTTAAACTGTAAACCTCCATCCACACCTTTTAAAGGGTAAAACTCCACGCCTGTTAAAGGGTAAACCTCCATCCACACCTTTTAAAGGCTAAAACTCCATACCTGTTAAACTGTAAACCTCCATGCCTCTTAAAGGTAAACCTCCACACCTGTTAAAGGGTCAACCTCCACACCTGTTAAAGGGTAAACCTCCACACCTGTTAAAGGGTCAACCTCCACACCTGTTAAAGGGTCAACCTCCATGCCTGTTAAATGGTAAACCTCTACACCTGTTAAACTGTAAAACTCCACACCTATTCAAGGGTAAACCTCCACACTTCTTAAACGTTAAATCTCCACACCTCCTAAAGTGTAAACCTCCACACCTCTTAAAGTATAAACCTCCACAACTGTTAAAGGGTAAACCTCCACGCCTGTTAAACTGTAAACCCCCACACCTCTTAAAGGGTAAACCTCCACACCTCTTAAAGGGTGAATCTCCAAGCCTGTTAAACTGTAAACCTCCACTTGGGCAACAACAAATCCATTCCTAAGACAATGTAGCCTGACACCCCTTTTCAATCTATAATAAATAAATAATACAGACCATTTAGTGGACACATTTATCCAAAGCGAGTCATGCATGCCTACAATTTACATATTGGTGATCCCAGAAATTGAACCCAGTACCTTGGCATTACAAGTGAGATGCTCATCACACAAAGTTACAAAGGACCAACCTTCTGTGGTGTTGAGCTACTGATTCCGTGGTCCCCTAAGCATCAGGTAAAACCACAACTATAACAAAACAGCAAACAACACAGTAAAAAGGAAGTGAATAACGACTCTATTCAGTCTAATGTAGAGTTGAGCTGACTACAAACGCCCTAAGTAAGATTAGGGACATAACTTAATTTGAGATGCAAGGGGAAAGTGTTGAGCAGAGCAGAGGTTGCCGGGTGTCTGTTGACAGAGGCAGAATGATAATCCAGGAAAAGAAAGTTATCCAGCGATGATTCATTCGTCTCTCCTCTCCTATTTGCTCTTCATTAAGTCACTGTCTCTCTGTAATGGCGAACCACAAAGGAAGGGAGGAGGAGAGAAGAGCTCTTTGTTTGGCTTCATTGGAGAGTGAGAGAGAGAGCACGAGAGAGAGAGCGAGAGAGAGAGCATGAGAGAGATAGAGGGAGAGAGAGCACGAGAGAGAGAGAGAGAGAGAGAGCACGAGAGAGAGCGAGAGAGAGAGAGCACGAGAGAGAGCATGAGAGAGATAGAGGGAGAGAGAGCACGAGAGAGAGAGAGAGAGCACGAGAGAGCAAGATAGATAGAGAGAGAGAGAGCACGAGAGAGAGAGAGCGAGAGACAGCGAGGGAGCGAGAGCGAGAGATAGCGAGGGAGAGAGAGCGAGAGACAGCGAGGGAGAGAGAGCGAGAGAGCGAGAGAAAGATAATTACTTGACACATTGGAAAGAATTAACAAAAAAACTAATCAAACTAGAATGCTATTTGGCCTTAAACAGAGAGTACACAGTGGCAGAATAGACCACTGTGACTGACCCAAACTTAAGGAAAGCTTTGACAAAGTACAGACTCAGTGAGCATTGCCTTGCTATTGAGAAAGGCCGCCATAGGCAGACCTGGCTCTCAAGAGAAGACAGGCTATGTGCACACTGCCCACAAAATGAGGTGGAAACTGAGCTGCACTTCCTAACCTCCTGCCCAATGTATGACCATATTAGAGAGACATATTTCTCTCAGATTACACAGATCCACAAAGAATTTGAAAACAAACCCGATTTTGATAATACCACAGTATGCCATCACTGCAGCAAGATTTGTGACCTGTTGCCACAATGTCAACCAGGGAAGAACAAACACCATTGTATATATAACCCATATTTATGCTTATTTATTTCCCTATTGTAATTTAACTATTTGTACATCTTTGTACATCTTTACAACACTGTATATATAAAAGTATTTAGTCAGCCACCAATTGTTGTCACGCCTTGGTCTTAGTATTTTTGTGTTTTAGTTTATTTGTTGGTCAGGCCAGGGTGTGACATGGGTTTATGTTGTATTTCGTATTGTGGTTTTTGTTGGTATTGGGATTTGCGGCTGAGTAGGGGTGTTGCATAGGTTTGGCTGCCTGAGGCGGTTCTCAATCAGTCAGGTGATTCTCGTTGTCTCTGATTGGGAACCGTATTTAGGTAGCCTGGGTTTCACTTTGTATTTCGTGGGTGATTGTTCCTGTCTCTGTGTAGTTTCACCAGATAGGCTGTAATTAGATTTCACGTTCCGTTTGTTGTTTTGTATTTTGTAATAGTTATTTTATGTATCGCGATTCCTTCATTAAAGATCATGAATCACCCACCACACACGGACCGAGTGGCGTGGGAACAGACAGCTGGAGCAGCGAAGGGAGGACGTTATGGACAGCAGAGGCTTGGAGTATACGACATGGGTAGAAATAGACAGGTGGGCGGCCGACACAGAGAGAGTGCCGGACCCTGCCTGGGATTCAGTGATTCAGCAGTGCGAAGAGGGCTATTGGAGCGCAAACTCTGCGCAAACTCCCTGTGCTTGCCGGGCAGGCACCGTGTTATGCAGTGGTGCGCAAGGTGTCCCCAGTGCGGGTGCATAGCCCGGTGCGGTATATTTCAGCTCCGCGTATCGGCCGGGCTAGATTGAGCGTCGAGCCAAATGCCATGAAGCCGGCTCTACGCATCTGGTCCCCAGTGTGTCTCCTTGGGCCGGTTTACATGGCACCAGCCTTGCGCTCGGTGTCTCCGGTTCGCCTACATAGCCCAGTGCGGGCTATTCCACCTCGCAGCACTGGCAGGGTGACCGAGAGTATTCAACCGGGTAAGGTTGGGCAGGCTCGGTGCTCAAGAGCTCCAGTGCGCCTGCACGGTCCGGTCTATCCAGTACCACCTCCACACCCCAGCCCTCCGGTAGCAGCTCCCCGCACCAGGCTTTCTGTGCGTGTCTTCGGCCCAATACCACCAGTGCCAGCACCACTCATCAGGCCTACAGTGCGCCTCGCCTCTCATGCGCTGTCGGAGCCTTTCTCCTCTCCAGCGCTGCCGGAGCCTCCTGCCTGTTCGGAGCAGCCTGAGCTGCCAATCTGCATGGAGCAGCCAGAGCTGCCAGTCTGCATGGAGCAGCCAGAGCTGCCAGTCTGCATGGAGCAGCTAGAGCTGCCAGTCTGCATGGAGCTGCCAGTCTGCATGGAGCTGCCAGTCTGCAAGGAGCTGCCAGTCTGCAAGGAGTTGCCAGTCTGCATGGAGTTGCCAGTCTGCAAGGAGCTGCCAGTCTGCAGGGAGCTGCCAGTCTGCAAGGAGCTGCCAGTCTGCAAGGAGCTGCCAGTCTGCAAGGAGCTGCCAGTTGGCAAGGAGCTGCCAAAGCTGTTAGTCTGCATGGAACAGTCAGAGCTGTCAGTCTGCAAGAAGCTGCCAGAGCTGTCAATCTGCGTGGAGCAGCCAGAGCCGCCAGTCAGCATGGAGCAGCCAGAGCCGTCAGTCAGCCAGACTCTTCCAGATCCGCCAGTCAGCCAGACTCTTCCAGATCTGCCAGTCAGCCAGACTCTTCCAGATCTGCCAGTCAACCAGACTCTTCCAGATCCGCCAGTCAGCCAGACTCTTCCAGATCTGCCAGTCTGCCAGACTCTTCCAGATCTGCCAGTCAGCCAGACTCTTCCAGATCTGCCAGTCAACCAGACTCTTCCAGATCCGCCAGTCAGCCAGGATCTGCCGGATTCAACTGCCTGGCTGGGCTTCATCTCAGTACTGGGCTTCCTCTCAGTGCTGGACTTTCTCTCAGTACTGGGCTGCCCCTCAGTCCCGAGCTGCCCCTCAGTCCCGAGCTGCCCCTCAGTTCCGAGCTTCCCCTCAGTCCCGAGCTTCCCCTCAGTCCTGAGCTTCCCCTCAGTCCCGAGCTTCCCCTCAGACCCGAGCTGCCCCTCAGTCCCAAGCTGCCCCTCCGTCCCGAGCTGCCCCTCAGTCCCGAGCTGCCCCTCAGTCACGAGCTGCTCCTCAGTTCAGTGGGGTTCTGGGTGAGGACTATTAGGCCATGGTCGGCAGCGAGGGTGGATCATCCCAGGACGCGAAGGGGAGGAACTATGACATATATGGAGTGGGGTCCACGTCCCGAGCCGGAACCGCCACCATGGACAGACGCCCACCCGGACCCTCCCTATGGTTTTGAGGTGCGTCCGGGAGTCCGCACCTTAGGGAGGGGGGTTCTGTCACGCCTTGGTCTTAGTATTTTTGTGTTTTAGTTTATTTGTTGGTCAGGCCAGGGTGTGACATGGGTTTATGTTGTATTTCGTATTGGGGTTTTTGTTGGTATTGGGATTTGCGGCTGAGTAGGGGTGTTGCATAGGTTTGGCTGCCTGAGGCGGTTCTCAATCAGAGTCAGGTGATTCTCGTTGTCTCTGATTGGGAACCGTATTTAGGTAGCCTGGGTTTCACTTTGTATTTCGTGGGTGATTGTTCCTGTCTCTGTGTAGTTTCACCAGATAGGCTGTAATTAGATTTCACGTTCCGTTTGTTGTTTTGTATTTTGTAATAGTTATTTTATGTATCGCGATTCCTTCATTAAAGATCATGAGTAACCACCACACTGCATTTTCGGTCCGACTCTCTTTTGACAGACGAAGAACGCAGTTACAATTGTGCAAGTTCTCCCACTTAGAAGATGAAAGAGGCCTGTAATTTTCATCATAGGTACACTTCAACTGTGACAGACAAAATGAAAAAAAATCCAGAAAATCACATTTTTAATTAATTTATTTACAAATTATGGTGGAAAATAAGTATTTGGCAAGATTTTTGGCTCTCACAGACCTGTAACTTCTGTATTATTGGCACCTGTTTGAACTTGTTATCAGTATAAAAGACACCTGTCCACAACCTCAAACAGTCACACTCCAAACTCCACTATGGCCAAGACCAAAGAGCTGTCAAAGGAGACCAGAAAAAAAAATTGTAGACCTGCACCAGGCTGGGAAGACTGAATCTGCAATAGGTAAGCAGCTTGGTTTGAAGAAATCAACTGTAGGAGCAATTATTAGGAAATGGAAGACATACACGACCACTGATAATCTCCCTCGATCTGGGGCTCCACGCAAGATCTCACCCCGTGGGGTCAAAATTATCACAAGAACGGTGAGCAAAAATCCCAGAACCACATGGGGGGACCTAGTGAATGACCTGCAGAGAGCTGGGACCAAGCCTACCATCAGTAACACGCTACGCCGCTAGGGACTCAAATCCTGCAGTGCCAGACGTGTCCCCCTGCTTAAGCCAGTACATGTCCAGGCCCATCTGAGGTTTGCTAGAGAGCATTTGGATGATCCAGAAGAAGATTGGGAGAATGTCATATGGGAGAATGTCATATGGTCAGATGATACCAAAATATAACTTTTTGGTAAAAACTCAACTCGTCGTGATTGGAGGACAAAGAATGCTGAGTTGCATCCAAAGAACACCATACCTACTGTGAAGCATGGGGGTGGAAACATCACGCTTTGGGGCTGTTTTTCTGCAAAGGGACCAGTACGACTGATCCGTGTAAAGGAAAGAATGAATGGGGCCATGTATCGTGAGATTTTGAGTGAAAAGCTCCTTCCATCAGCAAGGGCATTGAAGATGAAACGTGGCTGGGTCTTTCAGCATGACAATGATCCCAAACACACCGCCTGGGCAACAAAGGAGTGGCTTCGTAAAAAGCATTACAAGGTCCTGGAGTGGTCTAGCTAGTCTCCAGATCTCAACCCCATAGAAACTCGTTGGAGGGAGTTCAAAGTCTGTGTTGCCCAGCAACAGCCCCAAAACATCACTGCTCAAGAGGAGATCTGCATGGAGGAATGGGCCAAAATACCAGCAACAGTGTGTGAAAACCTTGTGAAGACTCACAGAAAACGTTTGACCTTTGTCATTGCCAACAAAGGGTATATAACAAAGTATTGAGATAAACTTTTGTTATTGACCAAATACTTATTTGCAAATAAATTCATTAAAAATCCTACAATGTGATTTTCTGGATTTTCTTTCTAATTTTGTCTGTCAGAGTTGAAGTGTACCTATGATGAAAATTACAGGCCTCTCTCATCTTTTTAAGTGGGAGAACTTGCACAATTGGTGGCTGACTAAATACTTTTTTGCCCAACTGTACATAATATGACATTTGAAATGTCTTTATTTGTTTGAAACTTCTGTGAGTGTAATGTTTACTGTTCATTTAAATAAATAATAAAGCCCCTTGAATTGAATTGAGAGAGAGAGAGAGAGAGACAGACAGGAGAGAGAGAGAGAGAGAGAGAGAGAGAGAGAGGAAGAGAGAGAGAGACAGACAGGGAGAGAGAGAGAGAGAGGAAGAGAGAGAGAGGAAGAGAGAGAGATAGAGAGAGGAAGAGAGAGAGGGGAGGGAGAGAGAGAGAGGAAGAGAGAGAGATAGAGGAAGAGAGAGAGAGGGAGGGAGATAGAGAGAGAGAGAGAGGAAGAGAGAGAGGGGGGGAGAGAGAGAGAGGAAGAGAGAGAGAGAGAGAGAGAGAGAGAGAGAGGGAGGGAGAGAGATAGACAGGGAGAGAGAGAGACAGCGAGAGAGAGAGATGAAGAGAGAGAGAGAGAGAGAGAAGAGAGAGAGAGAGGGAGAGAGAGAGAGAGAGAGAGAGGAGAGAGAGAGAGAGAGAGAGAGAGAGAGAGAGGAAGAGAGAGAGAGAGAGGGAGAGAGAGAGACGTAGAGAGAGAGAGAGAGAGAGAGGAAGAGAGAGAGAGAGAGAGAGGGAGAGGAAGAGAGAGAGAGGTAGAGAGAGAGATAGAGAGAGACAGCGAGAGAGAGGAAGAGAGAGAGAGAGAGGAAGAGATGGGTTTCTTGATGAGGGGGACAGCAGATTTTGACATCTTAATCAGTATCAACATTGATCTCTGGTCATGAGGAAGCCACACATTGACACACTATGTTGGGGAGTATGGTGTAATTACAGACAGAGGATCTTCATTTCAGACAGTTTGCTACAGCAGGAAAATAATCTTGCAGTAAAAGGAAATGTGAACTGTGTGGATTATAACTAATGGACATTTTTGGTGGGGTTTAATACATCTTTCAGTTAGGGCCAATCAAGTTTGACATTTTAAAGTGGACATTACAAACTTTAGAAGACATTTAAAACCTTAAATACACTTGTACAAGTATACATTTCCTGCCGTGCAGGAAGATTCTCAGCAACAAAAGAGTGATCAATTTAAGATCAGTCAAAAAGAAATGGGAATGTTTTGATTTGTTGTCCATTACTTTAACACATTTAGGGGAGGGGTGGTAGGGTCACGGGAAAATATATACAAAATATACAGTATATACAGTATATACAGTACCACCAGTCAGAAGTTTAGACACACCACCTCATTCCAGGGTTTTTCTTTATTTTTTTAATAACTTCTACATTATAGAATAATAGTGAAGACGTAAAAACAAATGTAAATAAGCCACAATTTATCCGCAATATTAAAGCTGAAGAATATATATATATGTATATACACTACTGGTCAAAAGTTTTAGAGCAAATACTCAATCAAGGGTTATTCTTTATATTTAATATTTTCTACATTGTAGAATAATAGTAAAGACATCAAAACTATGAAATAACACATATGGAATCAAGTAAAAAAAATGTTGTATTTGAGATTGCCTTGATGACAGCTTTGCACACTCTTGGCATTCTCTCAACCAGATTCACCTGGAATGCTTTTCCAACAGTCTTGAAGGATTACCCACATATCCGGATTACTTTTTGGCTGCTTTTCCTTCACTCTGCGGTCCAACTCATCCCAAACCATCGCAATTGGGTTGAGGTCAGGTGATTGTGGAGGCCAGGTCATCTGATGCAGCACTCCATCACTCCATCACTACAGCACTCCTTCTTGGTCAAATAGCCCTTACACAGCCTGGAGGTGTGTTGGGTCATTGTCCTGTTGAAAAACAATTGATAATCCCACTAAACGCAAACTAGATGAAATGGCGTATTGCTGCAGAATGCTGTGGTAGCCATGCTGGTTATGTGTGCCATGAATTCTAAATAAATCACAGACAGTGTTACCAGCAAAGCACCCCCACACCATAACACCTCCTCCTCCATGCTTCACGGTGAGAAATACATGTGGAGATCATCCGTTCACACACACCGCGTCTCACAAAGACAAGGTGGTTGAAACCAAAAATCTCAAATTTGGACTCCAGACTAAAGGACACATTTAAACTGGTCTAATGTCCATTGCTCATGTTTCTTGGCCCAAGCAAGTATTATCTTCTTATTGGTGTCCTTTAGTAGTGGTTTCTTTGCAGCAATTCAACCATGAAGGCCTGATTCACGCAGTCTCCTCTGAACAGTTGATGTTGAGATGTGTCTGTTACTTGAACTCTGTGAAGCATTTATTTGGGCTGCAATTTCTGAGGCTGGTAACTCCAATGAACTTATCCTCTGTAGCAGAGGTAACTCTGGGTGTTAAATTCCTGTAGCGGTCCTCATGAAAGCCAGTTTCATCATAGCGCTTGATGGTTATTGTGACTGCACTTGAAGAAACTTTCAAAGTTCTTGAAATGTTCTGTATTGACTGACATTCATGTGTTAAAGTAATGATGGACTGTCAATTCTCTTTGCTTATTTGAGCTGTTTTTTTCTATAATATGGACTTGGTCTTTTACCAAACAGGGCTATCTTCTGTATACCCCCTTACCTTATTGGGGGACGTTACTGTCTGAGGTCATTAAAGATCCCATGGCACTTACCGTAAGAGTAGGGGTGTTAACCCCAGTGTCCTGGCTAAATTCCCAATCTGGCCCTCAAACCATCACGGTCACCTAATAATCCCCAGTTTACAATTGGCTCATTTATCCCCTCCACTCCCCTGTAACTATTCCCCAGGTCGTTGCTGTAAATGGGAATGTGTTCTCAGTCAACTTACCTGGTAAAATAAAATATAAATAAAAAAAATAAAAAAATAAACTTTTAAGAAGGCGCACCTGTTGATTGAAATGCATTCCAGGTGACTACTTCATGAAGCTGGTTGAGAGAATGGCAAGAGTGTGCAAAGCTGTCATCAAGGAAAAGGGCGGCTATTTGAATAATCTCAAATATAAAATATATTTTGATTTGTTTAACACTTTTTTGGTTACTACATGATATGTGTTATTTCATAGTTGTGATGTCTTCACTATTATTCTACAATGTAGAAAATAGTAAAAATAAAGAAAAACCTTTGAATGAGCAGGTGTGTCCACAATTCTGACCGGTAGTGGATATATTAAAAAAGAATGGAATTGTGAAATAATTACTGTAGAGGCAAACCTAGGTTAATTTTAGTAAAGGTTGTCTTCTTCAAATAGAGAAACACATGCAGATGTCATGAAATAGAGAGAGAAAGAGAGAGGGAGATAGATGGATACTCCAAGAGAGAGGGAGATAGATGGATACATGGGGAGAGAGGGAGATAGATGGATACATGGAGAGAGAGAGAGATAGATGGATACATAGAGGGAGAGGGAGATAGATGGATACATGGAGAGAGAGGGAGATAGATGGATACATGGAGAGAGAGGGAGATAGATGGATACATGGAGAGAGAGGGAGATAGATGGATACATAGAGGGATATAGATGGATACATGGAGAGAGAGGGAGATAGATGGATATATGGGGAGAGAGGGAGATGGATACATAGAGGGAGAGGGAGATAGATGGATACATAGAGGGAGATAGATGGATACATGGAGAGAGAGGGAGATAGATGGATACATGGAGAGAGAGAGGGAGATAGATGGATACATGGAGAGAGAGGGAGATATATGGACACATGGGGAGAGAGGGAGATAGATGGATACATGGGGAGAGAGGGAGATAGATGGATACATAGAGGGATATAGATGGATACATGGTGAGAGAGGGAGATAGATGGATATACGGGGAGAGAGGGAGATGGATACATAGAGGGAGAGGGAGATAAATGGATACATAGAGGAAGATAGATGGATACATGGAGAGAGAGGGCGATAGATGGATACATGGAGAGAGAGGGAGATAGATGGATACATGGGGAGAGAGGGAGATAGATGGATACCTGTGGAGACAGGGAGATAGATGGATACCTGGAGAGAGAGGGCGATAGATGGATACATGGAGAGAGAGGGAGATAGATGGATACATGGAGAGAGAGGGCGATAGATGGATACATGGAGAGAGAGGGAGATAGATGGATACATGGAGAGAGAGGGCGATAGATGGATACATGGAGAGAGAGGGAGATAGATGGATACATGGAGAGAGAGGGAGATAGATGGATACATGGAGAGAGAGGGCGATAGATGGATACATGGAGAGAGAGGGAGATAGATGGATACATGCGGAGACAGGGAGATAGATGGATACATGCGGAGAGAGGGAGATAGATGGATACATGGAGAGAGGGAGATAGATGGATACATAGAGGGAGAGGGAGATAGATGGATACATAGAGGGAGATAGATGGATACATGGAGAGAGAGGGCGATAGATGGATACATGGAGAGAGAGGGCGATAGATGGATACATGCGGAGACAGGGAGATAGATGGATACATGCGGAGACAGGGAGATAGATGGATACATGGAGAGAGGGAGATAGATGGATACATGGAGAGAGAGGGCGATAGATGGATACATGCGGAGACAGGGAGATAGATGGATACATGCGGAGAGAGGGAGAATGCAATGATATTAAATAAAGAGAGAGAGGGAGAGAGCAATAACGAGAGAGAAGGAAGTACATAGAGACAGAGGTGGAGTGATACGTAGCATTTCAATAGAGACAGAGGTGGAGTGATACATAGCATTTCAATAGAGACAGAGGTGGAGTGATACGTAGCATTTCAATAGAGACAGAGGTGGAGTGATACGTAGCATTTCAATAGAGACAGAGGTGGAGTGATACGTAGCATTTCAATAGAGACAGAGGTGGAGTGATACGTAACATTTCAATAGAGACAGAGGTGGAGTGATACGTAGCATTTCAATAGAGACAGAGGTGGAGTGATACGTAGCATTTCAATAGAGACAGAGGTGGAGTGATACGGAGCATTTCAATAGAGACAGAGGTGGAGTGATACGGAGCATTTCAATAGAGACAGAGGTGGAGTGATACGTAGCATTTCAATAGAGACAGAGGTGGAGTGATACGTAGCATTTCAATAGAGACAGAGGTGGAGTGATACGTAGCATTTCAATAGAGACAGAGGTGGAGTGATACGTAGCATTTCAATAGAGACAGAGGTGGAGTGATACGTAGCATTTCAATAGAGACAGAGGTGGAGTGATACGTAGCATTTCACTAGAGACAGAGGTGGAGTGATACGTAGCATTTCAATAGCTGCACAGTTTCAGCAGCCCTTGATAAAAGCATCGGCCTCCTTATGAAGCTTCTCTACCCTACATTAGGACCAGGAAGATGGACACATACAATTGGATTTGGAGAGTAGGCACAATGCATTTCAATTTGCGTCAGCGCTAACCTTGTAAATAGAAAACATATTGAACTGATAGTGAAAGGAAAAACTGCCAGTAGAGGACTAAAAGGAGATTGACCGAGAGATGGAGACAGGGGGAAGAGGAGATAAGGAGAGAGAGAGTGGGGGAGTGAGAGAGAGAGAGAGAGAGGGGGGGATAAGGAGAGAGAGAGAGGGGGGAAGAGGAGATAAGGAGAGAGAGAGAGAGAAAGGTAGACAGGCGAGCATGAAGAGGGGAGAGAGAATATGGAGGTTAACAAATGGTTCAATGTTATCTAATTAGAGAAAGAAAACGAGAGAGAAACGAAGGGATTGAATAGTAGCAATAACAATTTAGTCTGTATTTATCTTTAAATGGTACTCCTAGAACCTTCCAAAGCTACCATCCCTGAGCAGACGAAAAACAAAATGTTCCCAGACAAAAAGAGAAGAGGAAGAAAGACAATGTACCAAGAAACATGTTTTTGATGCAAAACATTTTGAGACAGTGGAATAACAAAGAACAAAATGCATATTACAGTTGAAGTCGGAAGTTTACATACACCTTGGACAAGTACAACTCAGCTTTTCACAATTCCTGACATTTAATCCCAGTAAAAATTCCCTGTTTTAGGTCAGTTAGGATCACCACTTTATTTTAAGAACGTGAAATGTCAGAGTAATAGTAGAGATAATTATTTATTTCAGCTTTTATTTCTTTCATCACATTCCCAGTGGGTCAGAAGTTTACATACACTCAATTAGCAATTAGCATTTGGTATCAGTGCCTTTAAATTGTTTAACTTGGGTCAAATGTTTCAGGTAGCCTTCCACAAGCTTCCCACAATAAGTTGGGTGAATTTTGGCCCATTCCTCCTGACAGAGCTGCTGTAACTGAGTCAGGTTTGTAGGCCTCCTTGCTCGCATACGCTTGTTCAGTTCTGCCCACACATTTTGTATAGGATTAAGGTCAGGGCTTTGTGATGGTCACTCCAATACCTTGACTTTGTTGTCCTTAAGCCATTTTGCCACAACTTTGGAAGTATGCTTGGGGTCATTGTCCATTTGGAAGACCCAGTTGTGACCAAGCTTTAACTTCCTGACTGATGTCTTGAGATGTTGCTTCAATATATCCACATAATTGTCCAGCCTCATGATGCCATCTATTTTGTGAAGTGCACCAGTCCCTCCTGCAGCAAAGCACCCCCCACAACATGATCCTGCCACCCTCGTGCTTCACGGTTGGGATGGTGTTCTTCGGCTTGCAAGCCTCCCCTTTCTCCTCCAAACATAACGATGGTCATTATGGCCAAACAGTTCTATTTTTGTTTCATCAGACCAGAGGACATTTCTCCAAAAAGTACAATCTTTGTCCTCATGTGCAGTTGTAAACTGTAGTCTGGCTTTTTATGGCTGTTTTGGAGCAGTGGCTTCTTCCTTGCTGAGCGGCCTTTCAGGATATGTCAATATTGGACTCGTTTTACCGTGGATATAGATACTTTTGTACCTGTTTCCTCCAGCATCTTCACAAGGTCCTTTGCTGTTGTTCTGGGATTGATTTGCACCTTTCGCACCAAAGTACAACAATCTCTAGGAGACAGAATGCGTCTCCTTCCTGAGCGGTATGACGACTGCTTGGTCCCATGGTGTTTATAGTTGCGTACTACTGTTTGAACAGATGAACGTGGTCCCTTCAGGCGTTTGGAAATTGCTCCCAAGGACGAACCAAACTTGTGGAGGTCTATAGTTTTTTTTCAGAGGTCTTGGCTGATTTCTTTTGATCTTCCTGTAATGTCAAGCAAAGAGGCACTGAGTTTGAAGGTAGGCCTTGAAATACGTCCACAATTAGCCTGTCAGAAGTTTCTAAAGCCATGACATCATTTTCTGGAATTTTCCAAGCTGTTTAAAGGCACAGTCAACTTAGTGTATGTAAACTTCTGACCCACTGGAATTGTGGTTACAGTGAATTATAAGTGAAATAATCTGTCGATAAACAATTATTGGAAAAATGACTTGTATCATGCACAAAGTAGATGTCTTATCTGACTTGCCAAAACTATAGTTTGTTAACAAGACATTTGTGGAGTGGTTAAAAATTAGATTTAATGACTCCAACCTAAGTGTATGTAAAATTCCGAATTCAACTGGATAGTTTTTGAGTGGATTTTTCCATTAATGACCTGCTGGCAGTGGGTTCATCCCTGACATATAACCATGTCGGGTGCAACATAACTACGGGACTCCATATTTACGCTGGGCCCACGGTAACTCTGCAGTATCCATGGGAACATATGAACGGTATGGGCCCGCGGTATCTAGGGCCAAGGTGTAAGGTGACCTTACCCTGATTTCTTATGGCACTCAGTCAAGACAGTTGACATCTGTTCAAACGTGTGAGAGGAGACAGTTTAGGAATATCCATATTTGAGAAAGGAAAGAGAGAGAAACCTGGTCATCAGCTGATGAATACAGGTGGAATGTGGACAAAATGTATTGAAGATAAAGATGTCTAAAAACAATATAAATCAAATCAAATTTCAGTTGTCACATGCGCCGAATACAATAGGTCCCTTACCGTGAAATGTTTACTGACAAGCCAACCAACAATTCAGTTCAAGAAATAGAGTTAAATAAACTAAAGTAAAAATGTAAATACAAAATCAATCAAAAGGTAACACAAGACATTTACATAACAATAACGAGGCTATATACAGGGGGTACCGGTTCCGAGTCAATGTGGGGATACAGGTTCATCTAGCTTATTTCAATGTAAATAGTCCGGGTGGCCACTTCGATTAGTTTTGTTGTGTAGCCTGCTAGACCGAGCAGTGATACGTTTCATCAATTACCAAATTCCTCTCCTTTGACAAGAAAGTGAAGAATACCGTAATATCACAGCGTCTAATTGTCGTCTGAACATGCGTTATTTTCCACTGACTCAACGCCAGAGAAAAACAAACAAGTTAATTAGGTGGCAAGGTTTGTCATGATTATTTCCTGTTATGATAGAGCCATTCGCAATCCCAGCTGCCTTATTAGTGTCAGTGTACTCCTGAGTTTAAAACAACAAAACAACCTTTTACTTTCTCTATTGAGACCAGTTAGAAGGACAGAGACATTGGGAACATGAGGGAAAGACGTCCCAAAATGAACTATAGCCATTTAATTCTACCGTGCAAATATACCGCGCGTTATAGAGAGAAAATGCACGCTCAAGAACGCCCTTCAAGCCCTTCAGAAAGGAGTAAACAACAATGTCATAGTTTAATTAAGCAATAAGGCACAAGGATGTGAGGTATATGACCGATATACCACGGGTTGTTCTTAGCACGACACAACGCGGAGTGCCTGGACACAGCCCTTAGCCGTGGTATAGTGGCCCTCTATCAAAACCCCGAGGTGCCTTATTGCTATTATAAACTGGTTATCAATGTAATTAGAGCAGTAAAAATACATGTTTCGTCATACCTGTGGTACATGGTCTGATATGGCTGTCAGCAAATCAGCATTCAGGGATTATAAACTGTGTGTTCGAGCGCTGAATGCCCTAATTACATTAGTAAGTGACTAAGTCAACCAGTCCACAATCACATGAACCATTGTACTGTTACAAAAGCAGGTTTCTACGTGAATCTCCATGTCGGTTTGTCTCTACTACTGTACCTCACTGTGCTGTAACTGTGCCCTAGCCACTAGCGTGTCTCTGCATGGTTTTCATGTACACGGTTTCCGTGTGGGTCTCTCTGCAGCTTTCTCTACTTAGGTCCCATCCATCAGACAGTATGACAGCAGGCCTAAGGTCCACCCTTATATATCTGTCAGGAGGTGAAAGATGGATGGCTGTCCTGTTCTCCCGCAGCTGTCCTCCTCTCCCCCTCCCTCTCTACCTCCCTCTCTCTTGTCCTCCTTTCCCACTGCTCCCTACCTCCCTCGCAAATGATCTCCTCTCCTCCTGCCTCCAAACGCTCTCGTTCCACTCCTCCTCTCTCCTGTTCTAACCCTTCCTCTCTCCAGTTCCAACCCTTCCTCTCTCCTCTCCCCTGTTCCAACCCTTCCTCTCTCCTCTGTCCAGTTCCAACCCTTCCTCTCTCCTCTTCCCTGTTCCAATCCGTTCTCTTGCATCCTACTGTTCCAACCCTTTCTCTCTCCTCTCTCCTTTTCCAAGCCTTCCTCTCCCCTGTTCCAACCCTTCCTCTCTTCTCTCTCCAGTTCCAACCCTTCATCTCTCCTCTCTCCTGTTCAAACCCATCCTCTCTCCTGTTCCAACTATTTATCTCTCCTCTCTCCTTTTCCAAGCCTTCCTCTCCCCTGTTCAAACCCTTTCTCTCTTTCCTATATCCTGTTCCAACCCTTCCTCTCTAGTCTCTCCTGTTCCAACCCTTCCTCTCTCTTCTTTCCTGTTCAAACCCTTCCTCTCCCCTGTTCCAACCCTTTCTCTCTCTTCTCTCCTTTCTCCTGTTCCAAACCTTTCTCTCTCTCCATTCTCCTGTTCCAACACTTCCTCTCCCCTGTTCCAACCCTTTTCATCTCCTCTTTCCTGTTCCAACCCTTCCACTCTCCTGTTCCAACCCTTTCTCTCTCTTCTCTCCTCTCCCCTGTTCCAATCCTTTTCCTCTCCTCTTTCCTGTTCCAACCCTTCCACTCTCCTGTTTCAACCATTCCTCTCTCCTCCCTCCTGTTCAAACCCTTCCTCTCTCCTCTCTCCTGTTACAACTCTTTCTCTCTCCTGTTCAAAACCATTCCTCTCTCCTCTCTCCTGTTCCAACCCTTCCACTCTCCTGTTCCAACCTTTCCTCTCTCCTCTCTCCTGTTCCAACTCTTTATCTCTCCTCTCTCCTGTTCCAACCCTTCCTCTCTCCTGTTCCAACCCTTCCTCTCTCCTGTTCCAACCATTCCTCTCTCCTCTCTCCAGTTACAACTCTTTCTCTCTCCTCTCTCCTGTTCCAACCCTTCCACTCCCCTGTTCCAACCCTTTCTCTCTCCTCTCTCCTGTTCCAACTCTTTCTCTCTCCTCTCTCCTGTTCCAACCCTTCCTCTCTCCTGTTCCAACCATTCCTTGTTTCTCTCTCCTGTTATTCTACCAGTTAACAGTACACAATGATGCTATAGTGTTGGTTGGTTGCCTGTTGGCCACATAATAATCTCCCTCGAAACCACCATGTCTCTCATTAATAACCATGGTAATTACTTTACACCAACATCAGTGTGCCAGCCTCCCCTGGTCCCTGTCCATCCCTGTCAAATCTCTGTGATCCTCATTTACGCCTCTCCCACTTTACATCTGTCAGTATGTGGAGGAATATACAGCATGATGCTGCTCCATGAATCATTTCATCCTCTCTGTCTGTAAATAACAAGGTATCCCAGTTTCACCTCAAAGTTTGACGTTTGTCCACATTTCTCTAAACGTCTACGGGTGAAGTCAAGGTAAACGTTGGTTTTAGAAGTTTATGTTGAGACACTGTTAGCTAACTCCACCAAAATGAAAACAAAAATACTAATGTCCGGCCAGGGGGTTTCACATCATCTTTAAGGGTTAAGGTGTGGGATAGGATGAAATTTAGGAATTCATTCTGAGTGATTAAAGTAAGGGTTAATGTTTGGGAAAGGCTTAAAACAGAAAAACAATTGTTTACCACTGGGATGGAACAAGCATCCCTCAGCACCAGAGAGCAGCTTTTACGCCAATCCACCATCCGCGTCCACAACACCCTAGCAAGCCGCCAGCCTACTTGAAGCTAATAGCGCTCACCGTTTCCCCTAGCTAGTTTCGAAGCCAATTCTAGACTTTATTGGGACCTTGATGGACGTCTAACTTTGACTTCAAACTAGAGCGATCTCCCTGCTGTCAACCAACAACTAACTACAACACTGACATGTCCCTCTAACACAGCCTGCCAAGTTACTGCCTGTGTCCTGATGCTATACAGCTACTGTGTGTGTGTGCACGTGCATGCGGGTGTGTGTGTGTGTGTGTGTGTGTGTGTGTGTGTGTGTGTGTGTGTGTGTGTGTGTGTGTGTGTGTGTGTGTGTGTGTGCGTGTGGGGGGGGGGTCTACCAGCAACTGCTCCTCTCTAATTAGTGCTTGGCTTATAGTAGTTCCAGGCGGGGTGATAACATTGCTAGAGAAGACTCTTCATCAGCGACAGGACTCTTCACTTCATTCACATGGCAGTGTTTTGTTTATATCTATTCCACATGTTATTGTAACTGGCTAAATGTTGTGCTGTTTATTGTTGCATCAGACCCCAGTTGTTGTTAAATGTATTTGCAAAAGATACTATACAAATCAAGTTTGATGTGATTTGATTATTGTAGGTGCAGACGATAAGCTTGGTGAGTTAACCGTATTCAAAAGCTGTCTCAGTAGGAGTTCTGATCAAGAATCAGTCCCCCCTTGTCTGTATAGTCTAATCTTACTCAATATGATCTTAGAACTGGTCCTATATCAGCACTCCTACTCTGAGACTCTTACTGAAAAAGGATATGGACGTTTGTGAGCTGAACAAGTGAGTTACGCGGGGACATAAAACTAGTGTGGACTCCAGCTCCCATCCATCTGAAACTAAGAGACTCAAAAACTGTTACCTGATTATATAATGTGTTTCAGACATAAGGAAGTGAATGGCTGCAAACTTTCTCCTTTTAAACTCGGACAAAACAGAGATGCTTGTTCTAGGTCCCAAGAAATAAAGAGATCTTCTGTTGAATCTGACAATTAATCTTAATGGTTGTACAGTCGTCTCAAATAAAACTGTGAAGGACCTCGGCGTTACTCTGGACACCGATCTCTCTTTTGAAGAACATATCAAGACCATTTCAAGGACAGCTTTTTTACATCTAGGTAACATTGCCAAAATCAGAAACATTCTGTCCAAAAATGATGCAGAAAAATTATTCCATGCTTTTGTCACTTCTAGGTTAGACTACTGCAATGCTCTTGTAACGGCTTTCTTTATGTGAAGGAGAGTCGGACCAAAATGCGGCGTGGCTATTGAGATTCATGTTTAATAAAACAAAGGAAACACGAATCAATACAAAAACAATAAACGTAACGTGAAAACCGAAACAGCCTAAACTGGTGCGAACAAGAACAAGAACAAGAACAAGAACAAGAACAAGAACAAGAACAAGAACAAGAACAAGAACAAGAACAAGAACAAGAACAAGAACAAGAACAATCACCCACGAAACACTCAAAGAATATGGCTGCCTAAATATGGTTCCCAATCAGAGACAACGATAAACACCTGCCTCTGATTGAGAACCACTTCAGACAGCCATAGACTATGCTAGAAAACCCCACTAAGCCACAATCCCAACACCTATGAAAAACCCCAAGACAAAACACACCACATACCAAAACCCATGTCACACCCTGGCCTGACCAAATAAATAAAGAAAACACAACATACTAAGACCAGGGCGTGACAGCTTTACTTTCCAGCTACCCGGATAAAGCACTAAATATATATCCCATTTAGCAGACGCTTTTGTCCAAAGCGACTTACAAGTCGGCTGGGGCCACTACTTTTACATATGGGTGGCCCCAGCGGGAATCGAACCCACGACGCTTGGCGTTGCAAGCGCCATGCTCTACCGACTGAGCCACACTAAATAAACTTCAGTTAGTGCTAAATACGGCTGCTACAATCCTGACTAGAACCAAACAATTTGATCATATTACTCCAGTGTTAGCCTCCCTACACTGGCTTCCTGTCAAGGCTGATTTCAAGGTTTTACTACTAACCTACAAAGAATTACATGGGCTTGCTCCTACCTATCTCTCTGATTTGGTCCTGCCGTACATACCTACACGTATGCTACAGTCACAAGACGCAGGCCTCCTAATTGTCCCTAGAATTTCTCCTATAGAGCCTCATTTTTATGGAATGGTCTGCCTACCCGTGTAATAGACGCAAACTCGGTCTCAACCTTTAAGTCTTTACTGAAGACTCATCTCTTCAGTGGATCATATGATTGAGTGTAGTCTGGCCAAGGAGTGGGAAGGTGAACGGAAAGGCTCTGGAGCAACGAACAGCGCTTGCTGTCTGGCCGGTTCCCCTCTTTCCACTGGGATTCTCTGCCTCTAACCCTATTACAGGGGCTGAGTCACTGGCTCTTTCATACCGTCCCTGGGAGGGGTGCATCACTTGAGTGGTTTGAGTCCCTTTGGGTTGTGCCGTGGCGGAGATCTTTGTGGGCTATACTCGGCCTTGTCTCAGGATGGTAAGTTGGTGGTTGAAGATATCCCTCTAGTGGTGTGGGGGCTGTGCTTTGGCAAAGTGAGTGGAGTTATATCCTTCCTGTTTGGCCCTGTCCGGGGGTGTCCTCGGATGGGGCCACAGTGTCTCCTGACCCCTCCTGTCTCAGCCTCCAGTATTTATGCTGCAGTAGTTTATGTGTCGGGGGGCTAGGGTCAGTTTGTTATATCTGGAGTACTTCTCCTGTCCTATTCGGTGTCCTGTGTGAATTTAAGTGTGCTCTCTCTAATTATCTCTTTCTCTCTTTCTTTCTCTCTCTCGGAGGACCTGAGCCCTAGGACCATGCCTCAGGACTACCTGACATGATGACTCCTTGCTGTCCCCAGTCCACCTGGCCGTGCTGCTGCTCCAGTTTCAACTGTTCTGCCTTATTATTATTTGACCATGCTGGTCATTTATGAACATTTGAACATCTTGGCCATGTTCTTTTATAATCTCCACCCGGCACAGCCAGAAGAGGACTGGCCACCCCACATAGCCTCGTTCTTCTCTAGGTTAGGCTGGGTTTCTGTACAGCACTTTGAGATATCAGCTGATGTACGAAGGGCTATAAACATACATTTGCTTTGATTTGATTTGATATAATGACTGGGAATTGGGCAGGATATGCTCAACATTATGTCTATCTCTGAGAAGCTACCCAGGACAGGGCTGAAAATAGCTCATATTAATATATGTAGCCTTGGAAATAAGGTTCACTAAATCAATAACTTGCTAACTTCAGATAACATTCATAGATTAGCCATTTCTGAGACTCACTTAGATCATTCATTTGATGATACAGCAGTAGCCATACAAAGATATAACGTCTATAGAAGACACAGGAGTGCTTATGGGGGAGGTGTTGCTATATACAGTATATTCAGAGCCATATCCCTGTAATGATTGAAGTGTTGTGGTTGCAGGTTCACCTGCCTCACTTAAAGCCTATTATTTTGGGGTGTTGCTATAGGCCACCAAGTGCTAACAATCAGTATCTAAATAATATCTGTTGATAGTGTATGTGATGTGAACAGAGGGGTTTACATTCTTGGGGACTTGAATATTGACTGGTTTTCATCAAGCTGTCTGCTCAAGAGGAAGCTTCTCACTGTCACCAGTGCCTGTAATGTGGTCCAGGTTATTAATCAACCTACCAGGGCGTGTCCAAACACTACATGAACAAGATCATCCACATGTAACCATCACATTTTTACTAAAACTGTAAAACTTTGTTCTAAAGCTGTATCTGTGCCCATTGCTCACAATTTAGTTGCTGTATCGAGGAAAGCCACAATTCTAAAATAGTGTATCAGAGATCATACAAAATATGTTGCTGTTACTATTATGTGGATGATGTTAAAATATTTGTTGGTCTAATGTGATTAATAAGGAGCATCCAAACGCTGCACTTGATGCAATTTATGAAATTGCTTCTTCTAATTATTGATAAATATGCACTTGTTAGGAAATTGACTTATAGAACTGTTAAGGCTCCATGGATTGATGAGGAATTGAAAAACTGTATGGTTGAAAGAGATGAGGGAAAAGGAGTGGCTAATAAGTCTGGATAAACATCTGACTGGCTGACTTACTGCAAATTGAGAAATTATGTAACTAAACTCAAAAAAAACAACAAGAAACTGTATTTTGAAGCCAAGATCAAAGATACAAAGAATGATGGAAAAAAACGTTGGTGTATTTAAATGAAATTATGGGCAGAAAGACAGTCATCGAATCAGATGGCTTATTCATCACAAAACCATTTGATGTTGCCAATTATTTTAATGATTAATTAATTGGCAAAGTGGGCAAACTTAGGCAGGAAATGCCAACAATGAAACAGTGAGACATCGTATTCATGCATAAGAAAACAAATAATTAAATAAAAGCATTGTAAGTTAGAATTTTGTAAAGTTAGTGTGGGAGAGGTAGAACATGTATTGAAGATGGTAGATGACTCTATAGCCTATCTGTCATATCTTTAATCTGAGTCTAGAGGAAAGTGTTTGTCCCCAGGCCTGGAGGGAAGCCAAAGCCATTCCTCTCCTCTCCCCTGTTCCAACCCTTCTTCTTTCCCCTCCCCTGTTCCAACACTTCCTCTTTCCCCTCCCCTGTTCCAACCCTTCCTCTCTCTCCTCTCTCCTGTTCCAACACTTCCTCTCCCCTGTTCCAATGCTTTCTCTCTCCTCTCCCCTGTTCCAACACTTGCTCTCTCCTGTTCCAAACCTTTCTCTCTCTCCTCTCTCCTGTTCCAACACTTCCTATCCCCTGTTCCAAACCTTTCTCTGCCCTGTTCCAACCCTCTCTCTACACTCTCATGTTCCAAACCTTTCTCTCTCTCCTCTCTCCTGTTCCAACACTTCCACTCACTTGTTCCAACCCTTTCTGTCTCCACTCTCCAGTTCCAACCCTTTCACTCTCCACTCTTCTGTTCCAACCCTTCCTCTCTCCTCTCCCCTGTTCCAACCCTTTCTCTCTCCACTCTCCAGTTCCAACCCTTTCTCTCTCCACTTTCCTGTTCCAACCCTTTCCCTCTCCACTCTCCTGTTCCAAACCTTCCTCTCTCCTCTCTCCTGTTCTAACTTTACTGGTTTCTACAGCAGACCTATCAGCACTCAAAATGGACTGCACTGACACAAATTACTGATAATTGTTTGAAATAAATTGATAATAATACGATTTTCAGAGCTGTACTCTTAGATTACAGTGCAGCCTTTGATAGTATTGACTAAGCTGTTCTTGAGAAAACATATAATTTATGTCTTTCAACCTCTACCATATCGTGGATTCAGAGATCTATCTAATATAACTTTGCTTTAATGGAAGCATCTCTAATGTCAAACATGCAGGGTGTGGTGTACCACAAGGCAGCTCTCTAGGCCCTTTACTCTTTTTATTTTTATTCATTTTACCCCCTTTTCATGATATCCAATTGGTAGTTACAGTCTAGAAGGTCGATAGCCATGCGTCCTCCATGCGTCCTCCAAAAACCCTGGAAATCAGCTGCTAGAGCGCCATGAGGCAAGGACATCTCGGCCAGCCAAACCCTTCACTAACCTGGACGACGCTGGGCTTCATGGGTCTCCCGGTCACGGCCGGCTGTGACAGCCCTGAATCAAACCCGAATCTGTAGCGACGCCTCTTGAACTGCGATGCTGTGCCTTACACCGCTGCGCCACTCAGGAGGCCTAGGCCCTCTACGCTTTTCTATTTTTACCAATGACCTGCCACTGGAATTAAACAAAGCCTGTGTGCCCATGTATGCGTATAATTCAACCATATACGTGTCAGCAACCACAGCTAATGAGGTCACTGAAAACCTTAACAAGGAGATGCAGTCTGTTATGGAATGGGGTGGTAGGATATAAACCAGTCCTGCACATCTCTAAATCTAAGAGTATATGGTACAAATCACTCCCTAAGCCCCAGACCTCAGCTTAATATGGTAATGAATGGTGTGGCTGTTCAACAAGTTGAGGAGACTAAATTACTTGGTGTTACCTCAGATTGTAAACTGTCATGGTCAAAATATATTGATTCCATGGTTCTAAAGATGAGGAGGGGTCTGTCCATAATACAATTCAATAAAGCGTACAGTATTATATAGAGCCATTATTAAATTGAACTCCCTTCTATCTTATAATGCTCAAATGAAGCCTGGTAAACGAAAGAAGATAATGCAACACTTCACAGCACTACGGTTCTCCCTATTTGACCTAGATATTTTCTGTGTATTTATTGATATGTTGGCTACGCGTGCCGTTTTTTAAATGTTACATTTATGTAGTTCTGTCCTTGAGCTGTTTTTGTTTATTAATGTTCTGTATTTTGTCCCATTCCATGTTTTGTGTGGAACCCAGGAAGAGTAGCTGCTGCTGTCGCAACAGTTAATGGAGATCCTAATAAAATACCAAATAGAAAAGTTTGACGTTGACTGAAACTTAAAAAAAGTGACACATTTAGCATATACATTGCACATTAACACTGCAGAGCATATGGATTCTTGAGAAACGCTGTCTGTGCAAGATCTGCTTTTTGGGGTTTTGGCTATTTTCCTCTATTCAATTGACTTCTAATGCATGGAAATGGTTTGTCTCCATACTTCTATGAAAATGAATTTGGGTTCTACAAAATGTCCACTATTTATCCTTCCACAGTGACTATGATCACAAGATCTGTTGTCTGAGCCGAGACGGAACGGGCCGTGTGTTTCACAGCCAGATTAAACGTTTTCTGAACCTGCCTGCAATTAAATATTAACGTTCTCAGAAAAGGCAACATTTTCACTTCCTTTCCCATCTCAGGACATTTAAAAGTTTTACCTGTCAGGAAATGTATTGCTTCCTTCCCAAAACCATTGGGAAACCAAAAATGTACGTTCCCACAACTTCGAAGGAACAAAATGTGCTAGCTGGGCCCTCACCCGACCCACCTTGCTGTAAATAACTCTGTACGCATGCACGCATGTAACCTGTCCATCAGCACCCCCACACACTCCTCTAATCTCATACGTTCCTCTTGCCTCCTCTTTTCTGCCCTTCCTCTGTTCTGTGTTTGTAATTCAAATTCAAACACAGATGGACAAGCCATGGCTGCTGGCTCAAACTGTGTTTGCATGCGTTTGTGTGTGAATGTTTGCAACTCAGCCAGTTATCTCTAGGTTGAGACTTGAGAGAAAATCATGGCTCCAGGGCGCTTGCATTGCTCAGGCAATTAACATGCTCCCCTTGGAAAGCTAAAAGATCCACGGCTCCACTGCAGTAGTTGCCTTGTTGAAGATACCCAGACAGACACACAGACAGACACACAGACAAACACCCAGACAGACAGACACACAGACTGACACCAAGCGACTGACTCTCTCTTCGTGGTGTGGTGACAGCTTTGAATTGGCTCAAACTTGTGTCTAATTCATTTTCAATCTGCAATTTGCATAATTTAATCTATTTGTGTGATAGTAATGCATTTGGTCCTCTGCTATAAACATCTGTGCTGTTGAGGAGCATCAGATGTGATGGGATACTGCCTCCTGTGTGTATCCATAACACCTGTAAGGCCAGGTGGTTATAGGGAGCTCCAAACCCGTTAAAAACATAAAATTGCATTTTTCATTACGGTCAGGTTCGATTATATAGGGTTCTGTTCTGAATGTTATCTAACTTTAAACTTGCATTACTACTACGTTCTGACTTTGAATTCATCTGTAAGTTAGTGTAACAGCTTCTCAGAAAACCTCCAGCCACCTGGCAGAGACACATAACAGTTATCGCTGAAATTACACATGTTCCCAAAAGATAACATTGGACTTCAAAGCCTGGAGAAAAGAAAGAGAAATGTGTCCCAAATGTGAAGCTGAGAAGCGGGGCCCGTTTCACAGCACTAAGGGTTTATTCACAGATGTCTTAGACGCGGAAAAACAACGGCAAAGACGAAAGAGGACTAATCTGGTTTCATAACCAACATTTGGTGTCTCTTCAGAACATCCCCCACTTCATTGATTCAGGACAGAGAGACAAAGAGTGAGAGTGAGAGCGAGAGAGAGAGAGAGAGAGAGAGAGAGAGAGAGAGAAAGAGGTCCGCTCACCAACAAAGAATTCACAAAATGGGAACCAATTGAGAATGCATGCAGAATTCTGCAAAAATATCCTCCTTGTACAATGAAAAACACCAAATAATGCATGCAGAGCAGAATTCGGCTGATACCCACTAATAATCAAAATCCAGAAAAGTGTGGTTAAATTCGTCAACCACCTTAAAGGAAGCGATTCCCAAACCTTACATAACAAAGCCATCACCTACAGAGAGATGAACCTGGAGAAGAGTCCCCTAAGCAAGCTGGTCCTGGGGCTCTGTTCACAAACACAAACACACCCCACAGAGCCCCAGGACAGCAGCACAATTAGACCCAACCAAATCATGACAAAACAAAAATGTAATTACTTGACACAATGGAAATAATTAACAAAAAAACAGAGAAACTAGCTATTTGGCCCTAAACAGAGAGTACACAGTGGCAGAATACCTGACCAATGTGCCTGACACAAACTTAAGGAAATCTTTGACTTTGTACAGACTCAATGAGCATAGCCTTGCAATTGCGATCTGCCGCCATAGGCAGACATGGCTCTCAGGAGAAGACAGGCTGTGGACACTGCCCACAAAATGAGGTGGGAAAATGTGCTGCACTTCCTAACCTCATGCCAAATGTACGACCATATTAGAGACACATATTTCCATCAGATTACACAGATTCACAACAAAAAACAAACTTGATTTTGATGAAATACCACAGTGTGCCATCACAGCAGCAAGAATTTTGACCTGTTGTAAATAGAACCCATATTTATGTTTATTTATTTTCCCTTTCATACTTTAACTATTTGCACGTCGTTACAACACTGTACATAGAAATAATATGACAGTTCTTTTGGAACTTCTGTGAGTGTAATGTTAATTTTGTATTGTTTATTTCACTTTTGTTTATTATCTACTTTACTTGCTTTGTCAATGTGAACATATGCTTCCCATGCCAATAAAGCCATTGAATTGAATTTAATTGCGAGAGAGAGAGAGAGAGAGAGAGAGAGAAGATGAACTGACTCCCTGATCGGTTCCTCTCTTCCCCTGCTCTGTCTGTTTCTGTCTAACTAATGAGAAGTTAAAGGAAAGAACCCCTCAATGGGAGGTCTAATTTAATAGAGGGGAGACATGCATCAAGGTTATGTTGGTCGAACTGGAGGAATCACACTTATTCAATTGTCTGTTTTAATTGAATATTTGCTCTGCTGAGCCACAATTACTTGAAGAGGTTTCTAATAAATGTAATCACTTTGGTGGTGGGTAAAGAAAAAGGAAAGGGAGATCGGGTTTCACATTATTGGACACACTCGTTATCTCTCTCTCTCTATCTTTCACTCTCTCTCTCTATCTTTCATTCTCTCTCTCTAGCTTTCATTCTCTTTCACTATCTCTATCTTTCACTCTCTCTCTAACTTTCACTCTCTCTCTCTAACTTTCATTCTCTTTCACTCTATCTATCTTTCACTCTCTCTAGCTTTCACTCTCTCTCTAGCTTCCATTCTCTCTCTCTAGCTTTCACTCTCTCTCTAGCTTTCATGCTCTCTCTCTAGCTTTCATTCTCTCTCTAGCTTTCATTCTCTCTCTCTAGCTTTCATTCTCTCTCTCTAGCTTTCACTCTCTCTCTAGCTTTTATTCTCTCTCTCTAGCTTTCATTCTCTCTCTCTAGCTTTCATTCTCTCTCTCTAGCTTTCACTCTCTCTCTCTAGCTTTCACTCTCTCTCTCTAACTTTCACTCTCTCTCTAGCTTTCACTCTCTCTCGCTAGCTTTCACTCTCTCTAACTTTCGCTCTCTCTCTAGCTTTCATTCTCTCTCTCTAGCTTTCACTCTCTCTCTCTAAATTTCACTCTCTCTCTAGCTTTCATTCACTCTCTCTAGCTTTCATTCTCTCTCTCTAGCTTTCACTCTCTCTCTCTAGCTTTCATTCTCTCTCTACCTTTAACTCTCTCTCTCTAGCTTCAACTCTCTCTCTCTATCTTTCACTCTCTCTCTCTAGCTTTCACTCTCTCTCTCTCGCTTTCATTCTCTCTCTCTAGATTTCACTCTCTCTCTCTAGCTTTCACTCTCTTTCACTCTCTCTCTATATCTTTCACACTCTCTCACTCCCTCTCTTTCACTCTCTCTCCCTCCCTCTCTTTCACTCTCTCTCCCTCTATCTTTCACTATCCCTCTCTCTCTCGCTCTCTCTTTCTCTATCTTTCTCTCTCTCTCTCTCGCTCTCTCACCCTCCCTGTCTGTATGTATGTCCCTCTGTATGTCCCTCTCTCTCTCTTCATCTCTCTTCACCTCTCCTCGTGTCTGACCAAACATACAGAGAGAACATATTTTATCTTTACTTCCTTGTTTTCACTTAACCTCTTGAAGCAAGGGGGCACTATTTTTATTTTTGGAAAAATAACGTTCCCAAAGTAAACTGCCTATTGCTCAGGACCAGATGCTAGAATATGCATATAATTGACAGCTTAGGATAGAAAACATTCTAAAGTTTCCAAAACTTAAAAAATATTGTCTGTGAGTATAACAAAACTGATATTGCAGGCGAAATCCTGAGAAAAATCCAATCAGGAAGTGACCATTATTTTTGAAACCCCTGTCTTTCTATGCATCCCTAGTGCCCATTGAAAGGGATATCAACCAGGTTCCCTTTTCTGTGGCTTCCCTAAGGTGTCTACAGCCTTTAGACGTAGTTGAAGAATGAGCGTAAACGAACACATTGCGTAAGTGGCCAGCTGATGGCTCTCAGAGTGATTATTGCGTAAAAGTGAGAGGTGGCCATTTTTCCCCCCAGTCCTACTGAAAAGCCAACTGTCCCGGTTGATATATTATCGAATAGATATTTGAAAAACACCTTGAGGATTGATTATAAAAAAACGTTTGCCATGTTTCTGTCGATATTATGGATATAATTGTGCATTTTGTTCGGCGTTGTAGTGACCGCTATTTCCGTTGGATTTCTGAACATCACATGACAAACAAACGGAGGTATTTTGGGTATAAAAATAATCTTTATGGAACAAAAGGAACATTTGCTTTCTAACTGGGAGTCTCGTCAGTGAAAAAATCCGAAGATCATCAAAGGTAAACGGTTAATTTGATTGCTTTTCTGATTTTCGTGACCAAGCTTCCTGCTGATAGCTGGACATAATGCTATGCTAGGCTATCGATAAACGTACACGATCGCTTGTCTTGCTATCGCTGTAAAGCATCATTTCAAAGTCTGACACGACAGGGTGATTAACAAAAGGCTAAGCTGTGTTTCACTATATTTCACTTGTGATTTCAGTCTTATGGCTTGTGGGTAGAAGATGTTCAGGGTCTTGCTGGTTCCAGACATGATGCTTTCACTAGCAGAGAGAACACTCTATTGCTTGGGTTTTTTGGCTGTAGTCGTAAACACATTTTTTGGTGCCTTTCTCTGAGGTCCTGGATGTCAGGGAGCTTGGCCCCAGGGATGTGCTGGGCTGTACGCACCACCCTCTGCAGCGCTGATGCAGCCAGTCAAGATGCTCTACATGGTGCAGATGTAGACATTTCTGAGGATCTGAGGGCCAAAGCCAAATCGTTTCATCATCTTGAGGGGAAAGAGGCGCTGTCGTGTGTGTGGACCATGTTAATTAGTAATGTGGACACAGAGGAACTTGAAGTTCTCGACCTGCTCCACTAAAGCCCGTCGATGTGAATGGGGGCGTGCACACCCATCCGTTTCCTGTAGTCTTGATGATGGTGTTGGAGTTGTGTGCAGTCGGGAGTGCGGGAGTGCAGGAGGGGACTAAGAACACACCCCTGAGGAGCCCCCGTGTTGATGGTCAGCGTGGTAGATGGGTTGTTTTCTACCCTCACCACCTGGGGGCACGCCGTCAGGAAGTCCAGGATCCAGTTGCAGACGGACGTGTTCAGTCCCAGGGTACTGAGCTTTGTGACGAGCTTGGAGGGGACTATGGTGCTGTGTGAAGCAGTTCAGAGCTGTTTAGTGCTGTACATTGTGTATCTGGCCAAGGCTGACAGCCTGCCAAACTGACACACACTGATCAGGGAGGAATCAGCACTGACAAGGTGAGGTCGGTGCAGAGACTTGTGTGTGTGTGTGTGTGTGTGTGTGTGTGTGTGCGTGTGCGTGTGCGCGCGTGTGTTCAGCAGCATTGACAAGGTGAATCAGACTGTCCGGTGCAGACAGCTCTGATGCTTTGAGAGATGGAAACACAGAGTACATTAGCCCCGTGGAGACACCAAAGCCCTAAATTACTTTTGACTTGAAAACATTCTCTCTTGAGACATGAAAAAGTTTCATTGGAGTTGCTACCAAAGAGTTCAGTGAACTTCTGTGAGACTTCAGTACTACACTTGTGCTCTGCATGCTGCTTCAAATGTATTACAAACCTTGTCTTTGTGTGACCTCTAGCTCCACAAACTTTCCTTCCCGCACTTCCTCCCTCCCTCTCTCCCTCCCTTCCTCCCTCTCTCCCTCCATTCCTCCCTCTCTCCCACAACAGGGCCTGGCCTATGTAAAAAGTGTTTAATAAAGTACAAAGTGTTTGTCAGGTGTTAAGCCTGTGTTAAAAGATGCTTAAAATTATTAAAATATTTTAAAAAGCTATTGTGATTGTGTTGAATTGAATTGTGTTTGGGAAATAAAGACAGAAATGGTTTTTAAAAAGGTAGTGGCACTATTTCATTCAGTACAGACATTTGTAGCTGTCTTTACCCAGGAGAAGTTATGCTAAGAGACCAGTTTTTTTTTACACAAACAATATTATCAAAAAGGAATGTTATGTACATGAATTGTGATTATTTCTAGGGACACACAACATCCTGAAATATATGTTGATATCTTTGTTAGAAAGGATATTATATTCCACTTGACATAGTGAAGCTGAATGTAAAAAGGCTCAACTTACCCCACTCTCCCCCTACCTGTAAATGTTTTTAGTGAATGAAGGTGATTCTGATTCAACTCTGCTGTTTTTCTCTCACTCCAGTTTATTTATTTATTTATTTTATTTCACCTTTATTTAAGCAGGTAGGCCAGTTGAGAACAAGTTCTCATTTACAACTGCGACTTGGCCAAGATAAAGCAAAGTGGTGCGACAAATACAACAACACAGAGTTACACATGGAATAAATATATATACAGTGTGTGCAAATGTAGTAAGATTAGGAAGGTAAAGCATAAATAGGCCATAGAGGTCAAATAATTACAATTTAGCTTTAACACTGGAGTGATTAGATGTGCAGATGATGATGTGCAAGTAGAGATACTGGGGTGCAAAAGAGCAAAAGGATAAGTAACAATATGGGGATGAGGTAGTTGGGTGGGCTATTTACAGAAGGGCTATGTACAGGTACAGTGATAGGTATGCTGCTTTGATAGCTGATGCTTAAAGCTAGAGAGGTAGATATAAGTCTCCAGCTTCTGTGATTTTTGCAATTGGTTCCAGTCATTGGCAGCAGAGAAATGCGGCCAAAGGAGGTGTTGGCATTGGGGATGACCAGTGAAATAGTGCATGCTAAGGGTGAGTGTTGCTATGGTGACCAGTGATCTGAGATAAGGCAGGGCTTTACCTGGCAAAGACTGATACATGACCTGGAGCCAGTGGGTTTGGCGACGAATATGTAGTGAGGGCCCGCAAACGACAGCATACAGGTCACAGTAGTGTGTAGTATATGGTGCTTTGGTGACAAAATGGATGGCACTGTGATAGACTACATCCAATTTGCTGAGTAGAGTGTTGGAGATTATTTTGTAAATGACATCGCCAAAGTCAAGGATCGGTAGGACAGTCAGTTTTACGTGGGTATGTTTGACAGCATGAGTGAAGGAGTCTTTGTTGCAAAATAGGAAGCCGATTCTAGATTTAATTTTGGATGGGAGATGCTTAATGTGAGTCTGGAAGGAGAGGTTACAGTCTAACCAGACACCTAGGTATTTGTAGTTGTTCACATATTCTAAGTTAGAACTGTCCAGAGTAGTGATGCTAGTCGGGCGGGCAGGTGCGGGCAGCAATCGGATGAAGAGCATGATATTAGTTTTACTAGCATTTAAAAGCAGTTGGAGGCTAAGGAATGAGTGTTGTACAGTATTGAAGCTCGTTTGAAGGTTTGTTAACACAGTGTCCAAAGAAGGGCCAGATGTATACAGAATGGTGTTGTCTGCATAGAGGTGGATCAGAGAATCACCAGCAGCAAGAACGACATCATTGATATATACAGAGAAAAGAGTCGGCACAAGAATTGAACCCTGTGGCACCCCCATAGAGACTGCCAGAGGTCCGAACAACAGGCCCTCCGATTTGACACACAGAACTCTGAGAAGTAGTTGGTGAACCAAGCAAGGAAGTCATTTCAGAAACAAAGGCTGTTGAGTCTGCCGATAAGAATGCGGTGATTGACAGAGTCGAAAGCCTTGGCAAGGTCAATGAAGACGGCTGAACAGTACTGTCTTTTATCGATGGCGGTTATGATATTACTTAGGACCTTGAGTGTGGCTGAGGTGCACCCACGGCCAGCTCGGAAACCAGATTGCATATTGGAGAAGGTATGGTGGGACTAGAAATGGTCAGTGATCTATTTGTTAACTTGGCTGTCGAAGATAATAGAAAGGCAGGGCAGGATGGATATACAGTTGAAATTGGAAGTTTACATACACTTAAGTTGGAGTCATTAAAACTCGTTTTTCAACCAATCCACAAACTTCTCGTTAACAAACTACAGTTTTGGCAAGTTGGTTAGGACATCTACTTTGTGCATGACGCAAGTAATTTTTCCAACAATTGTTTACAGACAGATTATTTCACTTACAATTGACTGTATCACAAATCCAGTGGGTCAGAAGTTTACAAATACTAAGTTGACTGCGTTTAAACAGCTTGGAAAATCCCAGAAAATTTGGTCATGGCTTTAGAAGCTTCTGATAGGCTAATTGACATAATTTGAGTCAATTGGACGTGTACCTGTGGATGTATTTCAAGGCCTACCTTCAACCTCAGTGTCCGTTGCTTGAAATTATGGAAATATCAAAATAAATCAGCCAGAATTTCTTTTTGAACTCCACAAGTCTGGTTCATCCTTGGGAGCAATTTCCAAATACCTGAAGGTACCACGTTCAGCTGCACAAACAATAGTACGCAAGTATAAACACCATGGAACCACGCAGTCGTCATACCGCTCAGGAAGGAGAAGCGTTCTGTCTCCTAGAGATGTACGTACTTTGGTGCAAAAAGTGCAAATCAATCCCAGAACAACAGCAAAGTACATTGTGAAGATGCTGGAGGACACAGGTACAAAAGTATCTATATCCAGAGTAAAACGAGTCCTATATTGACATAACCTGAATGGCCTCTCAGCAAAGGAAGAAGCCACTACTCCAAAACCACCAAAAAAAGCCTGACTACGGTTTGCAACTGCACATGGGGACTAAGATTATCGTACTTTTTGGATAAATGTCCTCTGGTCTGATGAAACAAAAATAGAACTGTTTGGCCACAATGACCATTGTTATGTTTGGAGGATAATGGGGGACGCTTGCAGGCCGATGAATACCATCCCAACCGTGAAGCACAGGGGTGGCAGCATCATGTTGTGGGGGTGCTTTTGCTGCAGGAGGGACTAGTGCACTTCACAAAATAGACGGTATCATGAGGAAGACAATTATGTGGATATATTGAAGCAACATCTCAAGACATCAGTCAGGAAGTTAAAGCTTGGTCGCAAATGGGTCTTCCAAATGGACAATTACCCCAAGCAATTACCCCAAAGTTGTGGCAAAATGGCTTAAGGACAACAATGTCAAGGTATTGGAGTTGCCATCACAAAGCCCTGACCTCAATCCTATAGAACATTTGTGGGCAGAACGGAAAAATTGTGTGTGAGCAAGGAGGGTTAAAAACCTGACTCAGGTACACCAGCTCTGTCAAGAGGAATGGGCCAAAATTCACCCAACTTAATGTGGGAAGCTTGTGGAAGGCTACCCGAAATGTTTGACCCAAATTAAACTATTTAAAGGCAATGCTACCAAATACTAATTTAGTGTACGTAAACGTCTGACCCACTGGGAATGTGATGAAAGATATACAAGCTGAAATAAATAATTCTCTCTACTATTTTTCTGACATTTCACATTCTTAAAATAAAGTGGTGATCCTAACTGACCTAAGACAGGGAATTTTTACTAGGATTGAATGTCAGGAATTGTGAAAAACAGAGTTAAATGTATTATGGCTAAGGTGTATGTAAACTTCCAACTTCAACTTTAGGTCTATAACAGTTTGGGTCTAGAGTGTCTCCCCCTTTGAAGAGGGGGATGACCGTGACGCATTCCAATCTTTGGGGATCTCAGACGATACGAAAGAGAGGTTGAACCGGCTAGTAATAGGCGTTGCAATTGAACAGAGTATATGTGGATTACAGTCTCTCTCTCATAATCTCTATGGATGCCCATGCCCATGTTTCCCCTGCAATGGCCCCGGGGTAACCCTGTACCAACCCCTGGCACGTAAACACACCCTCATAATAGTAATCACCTGAACATGGAACCATGAACTCTGGAGCACATCCTGTCTCCACCCATGTTCAAATGATCTGTTATTATATGGCAGGGGGAGCATTGGGGTACCACACTTTGCTATTGTTGTTTCTACACTATGGCAACTAGGAACACAAATGTCATATGGTAATTCATGAGTGTGTGTGTTGTGTTTCATGGTAATCCCTCACAAGGGATTGTGTTTTGTCCTCTGTGGTGGTAACAGATTACTGTGTGTGTGTGAAGCAATATGTATTATGGTTAAATCCTGCCAATGTAGAGTTGAATCCATGAATTAGAAAGCCATCGGGATCCTCTGTAAAGAACTCCACTGTGACAACAGTGGGATAAAATCAGTGAAGCGTTTAGCCAGCAACATTGATCAGGGATCCTTACATGCCATGTTGCCAAACAAACCATACAACAGCATTGTAGAACCACACAATGTTCCCCAAACAAAGCAGAAGAGAACCGACAATGCAGCAACATCCATCACCTCAGCCAATAAGACTGCGTCTGAAATAACACCCTATTCCCTATATAGTGCACTACTTTTGACCAGAGCCCAGAGTAGTGCACTATATAGGGAATATGGTGACATTATGGACGCACCCTGAGAGTAACATTGTTGAGTGTTTGTTTACCTTGCGTCCTCCCGTGTTGAGCCGGATGGGCGTGAGGAAGGGGTCAAAGATCATGTGGCTGGTCTCGATGTTGATGGGAGACTGCCTCTTCCCCACGGAGCACAGGTTCCACGCTGAGTTCACTAACCCCCAGAATGACGGCACTGCAACACACAGAGGTAGAGACAAAACGGTTAGCAAGTGTTGCTAACCACAACATTTCAATAGGGCACAAAACAGTTAGCCTGTGTTGCTAATGACGACATTTCAATAGGGCACAAAACGGCTAGCCTGTGTTGCTAAAGAGATAAGACAGGTTACAGGACAAGGTTTTGGCTCTTTGTTAGGGCTGCTCTATGGTGCTATGAAGGTGATAGTAACAATTGGTCCTATGGAAGAGCATAGATAACACGTAATAACATGTCAAGTTAGCACACATACACACAGTCCAGTTTGAATTATTGCTAATGTATACAGGTCATCCAGAAGATCCTCAAGCAGGAAATGGATATGTGCAGTTACAGACTTGCAAAGAACAAAGTTAGCAAACTATAGCATCATTATCAGCTTCCACTTCTACTGTACTGCTGGAACAGTGCTACCTATGTCTGTCTGTCTGTCTGTCTGTCTGTCTGTCTGTCTCTCCCTCTCTGTCTCTCCCTCTCTGTCTCTCCCTCTGTCTCTCTCTCTCTCTCTCTCTCTCTCTCTCTCTCTCTCTCTCTCTCTCTCTCTCTCTCTCTCTCTCTCTCTCTCTCTCTCTCTGCCTCTGTCTGTCAATTCAATTCAATTCAAGGGCTTTATTGGCATGGGAAACATGTGTTAACATTGCCAAAGTACTTTCAGTGCAACAAACTCTCTCCAGAAGTTCAGCGAGGATCTCTGAATGATCCAATGTTGACCTAAATGACTAATGATGATAAATACAATCCACCTGTGTGTAATCAAGTCTCCGTATAAATGCACCTGCACTGTGATAGTCTCAGAGGTTCGTTAAAAGCGCAGAGAGCATCATGAAGAACAAGGAACACACCAGGCAGGTCCGAGATACTGTTGTGAAGAAGTTTAAAGCCGGATTTGGATACAAAAATATTTCCCAAGCTTTAAACATCCCAAGGAGCACTGTGCAGGCGATAATATTGAAATGGAAGGAGTATCAGACCACTGCAAATCTACCAAGACCTGGCCGTCCCTCGAAACTCACAGCTCATACAAGGAGAAGACTGATCAGAGATGCAGCCAAGAGGCCCATGATCACTCTGGATGAACTGCAGAGATCTACAGCTGAGGTGGGAGACTATCCATAGGACAACAATCAGTCACATATTGTACAAATCTGGCCTTTATGGAAGAGTGGCAAGAAGAAAGCCATTTCTTAAAGATATCCATAAAAAGTGTCGTTTAAAGTTTGCCACAAGC
>NC_088229.1:68076806-68154306 GCF_036934945.1 Oncorhynchus masou masou | reverse complement strand
AAAAATTCAAACACGCCCTCCTCTCCCTTCCTATATAAGCCCTTGATGACAATGTAACCTCCTGTTCCGAGAACGTGTCAGAATGCTTCAGATAATAACTACAGAACGAAGCCAACATAAGCGTGAGCTTTGGTTGCGAATGTTATGAACTTTGAACTCTTATTCACTACAGAAGTGATACCTCCTAGCCGTTGAGTTAGCAACAGTAGATGCAAACGAGGGTTAGGAAGGAACAGACAGAGTATTCCGTCTATCAACCAACGACGTTACTACAACGTATCCAATTGACAACAAGAGATATTCTAGAGACATTCTCGATGGAAGGCACCAAGGCCTTCCATCTACCACCAACCTACCGATGCGCAGCTCAGAGTAAATGTTTATTGCATTTTCCTTTTCCAAATGGGCGGTAATTTAGAATGCATAAGATACTGTATTTACGATAGCACAGCTTTGGCCTTTGTTCCTCAGTCTTCCCGCTCCTTCACTCAAACCCAGCCCCTTTTCTGTTGTGTAACAAGCTGTCATATCTGTTCCGCCCGCTAGGGACGTTGTCCTTTATGACGTAATTTGTAATCAAGTTATGATTTAATTATGTGTATGTGTAATTCTGAGTGATTAGTTAGGTATTTAGTAAATAAATGATTTAACCCAATTTTGTATTGCTGATTCATATTGTTAGCCAGGGTTCGTGCAGATAACCAAGAATTTACAACTTTCAGATGAGACTGAATTAAGATGACAATTAATATTGACTGCTATTGATGTAAAATATTACTAGGTCTTTAAGAGTTTATTTGGAAGATAACAGCTCTATAAATATTATTTTGTGGTGCCCGACTCTCTAGTAAATTACATTTACATGATTAGCTCAATCAGGTAATATTAATTACGGAGAAATTATTTTATAGAATAGCATGCCATATCACTTAATCCGGCATAGCCAAAGACACAACACTATGCATAGATAACAACAGAGAGTAGCAACAGCATAAAATAGGGGGTGCACTGCAAATAATCTGGGTAACCATTTGGCCAGGAGTCTTATAGCTTGGGGTTAGAAGCTGTTTAGAAGGTTCTTAAACCTAGACTTGGCACTCCGGTACCGCTTGCCGTGCGGTAGCAGAGAGAACAGTCTATGAATAGGATGGATGGAGACATTGGCAATTGTTTGGGGCCTTCCTCTGACACTGCATGGTATAGAGGTCCTGGATGGCAGGAAGCTTGGCCCCAGTGATGTACTGGGCCCAACGCACTACCCTCTGTAGTGCCTCTGAGCGGTGCCAAACCAGGCAGTGATGCAACCCATCAGGATGGTCTCGCTGGTGCAGCTGTTTAACCTTTTGAGGATCTGAGGACCCAAATCTTTTCAGTCTCCTGAGTGGGAGTTGGTTTTGTCGTGCCATCTTCACGACTCTCTTGGTGAGCTTGGACCATGTTAGTTTGTTGGTGATGTGGATGCCAAGGGACTTGGAACTCTCAAATCCACTTCAGCCCTGTCGATGAGAATGGGGGAGTGCTCGGTCCTCTTTTTCCTGTAGTCCACAATCATCTCCTTTGTCTAGATCATGTTGAGGGAGAGGTTGTTGTCCTTGCATCACATGGTCAGGTCTCTGACCTCCTCCCTATAGGCTGTCTCGTCATTGTCGGTGATCAGGCCTACCACTGTTGTGTCATCGGTAAACTTAACGATGGTGTTGGAGTCCTGCTTGGCTGTGCAGTCATGAGTGAACAGGGGAGTACAGGAGGGGACTGAGCACACAGCCCTGAGGGTTCCCTGTGTTGAGAATCAGCATGGCAGATGTGTTGTTACCTACCCTCACCACCTGGGGGCGGCCCGTCAGGAAGTCTAGGATCCAGTTGCAGAGGGAGGTGCACTATGGTGTTGAATGCTGAGCTTTAGCCAATGAATAGCATTCTCACATAGGTGATCCTTTTCTCCAGGTGTGAAAGGGAAGTGTGGAGTGCAATAGAGATTGCATTATCTGTGGATCTGTTGGGCCGGTACGCAAATTGGAGTGGGTCTAGGGTTTCGGGATAATGGTGTTGATGTACACCATTAAGGCCTTTCAAAGCACTTCGTGGCTACAGACGTGAGTGCTACGGGTCGGTAGTCATTTAGGCAGGTTATCTTAGTGTTCTTGGGCACAGGGACTATGGTGGTCTGATTGAAACATGTTGGTATTACAGACTCAGACAGGGAGAGTACACATCCGGGTAATCCGTCTGGCCCTGCGGTCTTGTGAATGTTGACCTTGTTTAAACTTCTTAGGGCTGCAATCCCGTTAACGGGATCGATATGACAACAGCCTGCGAAAGTGCAGGGCGCCAAATCCAAAACAACAGAAATCCTCAAACTAAAATTCCTCAAACATACATGTATCTTATACCGTTTTAAAGGTAATCTTGTCCGATTTCAAATAGGCTTTACAGCAAAAACGCCACAAACGATTATGTTAGGTCACTACCAACTCACAGAAAAACACAGCCATTCTTCAATCCAAAGAGAGGAGTCACAAAAAGCACAAATAGAGATAAAACTAATCACTAACCTTTGATGATCTTCATCAGATGACACTCATAGGACTTCATGTTACACAATACATGTATGTTTTGTTTGATAAAGTCCATATTTATATAAAAAAATCTCAGTATACATTGGCGAGTTACGTTCACTAGTTCCATAAACATCCGGTGATATTGCAGAGAGCCACATCATTTTACAAAAATACTCATTATAAATGTCGATGAAAATACAATTGTTGGACATGGAAATATAGATATACCTCTCCTTAATGCAACCGCTTTGTCAGATTTAAAAAAAACTTTACGGAAAATGCAAACCATGCAATAATCTGAGAACGGCGCTCAAATTCTTTTTTTTTTATCCGTCATGTTGGAGTCAACAGAAATCAGAAATAACACTATAAATATTCCCTTACCTTTGATGATCTTCATCAGAATGCACTCCCAGGAATCCTAGTTCCACAATAAATGATGAAAACTTCAAAGAGTTATATTACAGGTCATATAAACATTTCAAACTAAGTATAGAATCAATCTTTAGGATGTTTTTATCATAAATCTTCGAAAACGTTCCAACCGGAGAATTCCATTGTCTGTAGAAAAGCCACGGAAGGCAGGTCGCTATCATGTGAAATGCGCATGACCAGGACCTGGCTCTCTGCCAGACCACTGACTCAAACAGCTATCATCCGTCCCCACGTCACATTAGAAGCCTCATTCAAGTTTCAAAAGACGGTTGACATCTAGTGGAAGCCTTAGGAAGTGCAACATAACCAATATCCCACTGTTTATTCAATAGGGGCTGGGTTGAAAATCGACCAACCTCAGATTCCCCACTTCCTGTTTGGATTTCTTCTCAGGTTTTTGCCTGCCATGTGATTTCTGTTATACTCACAGACATAATTCAAACAGTTTTAGAAACTTCAGAGTGTTTTCTATCCAATACTAATAATAATATGCATATATTAGAAACTGGGACTGAGGAGCAGGCCGTTTACTCTGGGCACCTTTCATTCAAGCTACTCAATACTGTCCCTGCAGCCATAAGAAGTTAAAGGTCTTACATCAGCTGTGCTTCCCTTTGTAGTCTGTAATAGGTTGCAAGCCCTGCCACATCCAACAAGTGTCAGAGCCGGTGTAGTACGATTTGATCTTAGTCCTGTATTGCCTGATGGTTCGTCTGAGGGCATAGCGGGATTTCTTATAAGCTTTGGGTTAGAGTCCGCTCCTTGAAAGCGGCAACTCTACCCTTTAGCTCATGCGGATGTTGCTTGTAATCCATGGCTTCTGGTTGGGGTATGTACATACAGTCACTGTGTGGAAGACATCATTGATGCACTTATTGATGAAGCCAGTGAATGATGTGGTGTACTCCTCAATGCCCTCGAAAGGATGTTGGTAGGATATATGTGCTTGTATGTCGTCCACTTTATTATCGAGTGATTATACGTTGACCAGTAGTTCCTACGACAAAGGCAGATTACCCACTCGTCGTTACCCTCAATCCTCACAAGGCACCCCGATCTCCTTCCACGAAACCTCCGTCTCATTCTCCAGGAATTGACGGGGTTGAGGGCCTGTTCGGGTGTCTGGACTAAATCCCTCTCATCCGACTCATTAAAGAAAAATGATTTGTCCACTTTAAGGTGAGTAATCGCTGTTCTGATGTCCAGAAGCTCTTTTCGGTTATAAGAGACGGTAGCAGCAATATTATGTACAAAATAAATTACAAACAATGTGAAAAAACAAACAAAATAACATGGTTGGTTAAGAGCCCAATAAAAGGCAGCCATCTCCTATGGCTCCATCTTGGAAACAGGTCACAAATATTGCTGAAGTGATGGCACAGGGTGGTATTCCACCCAATAGATTTTGGAGTATATCAAAATGTAGGTTGTTTTCAAAAATGTTCTGGGTTGTGTAATCTAAGGGACATATGTGTCTCTAATATGGTCATACATTTGGCAGGAGGTTAGGAAGTGCAGCTGTTTCCACTTCATTTTGTGGGTGGTGTGCACATTGCCTGTCTTCTCTTGAGAGCTAGGTCTGCCTACGGCAGCATCTCTCAATAGCAAGGCTGTGCTCACTGAGTATGTACATAGTAAAAAGTATCCTTAAGTTTGGGACCGTCACAGTGGTCAGGTATTCTGCCACTGTGGACTCTCTGTTTAGGGACAAATAGCATTCAAGTTTGCTCTGTTTTCTTGATAATACTTTCTTTCCAATGTGTCAAGTAATGATCTTTTTCTTATCATATGATTTGGTTGGGTCTAATTGTGTTGCTGTCCTGGGGCTCTGTGAGGTGTGTTTGTGTTTGTGAACAGAGCCCCAGGACAAGCTTGTTCGGACAAATCTCCAGGTTCATCTCTCTGTAGGTGATGGCTTTGTCATGGAAGGTTTGGAAATCGCATCTCTCTCTCTCTCTCTCCCTGAATGGAAGATCTAATTTAATAGAGGGGAGACATGCATCAAGGTTATGTTGGTCGAACTGGAGGAATCACACTTATTCAATTGACTGTTTTAATTGAATATTAGCTCTGCTGAGCCACAATTACTTGAAGAGGTTTCTAATAAATGGAATCACGTTGGTGGTGGGTAAAGAAAAACAAAAGGGAGATCGGGTTTCACATTATCTGACACTCTTTCTCTTTCTCTCTCTCTCTCTCTCTCTCTCTCTCTCTCTCTCCCCACAGATGTCTTAAAACATACTTGGCCACTGAAGACAGGAACTCACATCCTGCACAGAGGGAAGGACGTCTTCATTGTTCCTAGCATTCCAAACGGAATGAAAACTCCACAAGGAAATAGAAATAGAATGTGTATTGTGTTTAGTGAAACTTCTGTAATGTATCTGGAGGAGCATTGTGTGGATGAAAGAAGATCATGTGAATTACACAGCCCAGCCAGACAGCAAGTTATCACTAGATTCACCACAACCCCACACCTACTGTCTAATACATTACAACCCACCCCTACTGTCTAATACATTACAACCCACCCATACTGTATAATACATTACAACACACCCCCACTGTCTAATACACCACAACCCACCACTACTGTCTAATACATTACAACCAACCCCTACTGTATAATACACCAAACCCACCCCTACTGTCTAATACACCACAACCCATCCCTACTGTCTAATACATTACAACCCACCCTTACTGTCTAATACATTACAACGCACCCCTACTGTCTAATACATTACAACCCCCCTACTGTCTAATACATTACAACCCACCCCTACTGTCTAATACACCACAACCCACCCCTACTGTCTAATACATTACAACCCACCCCTACTGTCTAATACATTACAACCCCCCCCTACTGTCAAATACATTACAACCCACCCCTAATGTCTTAATACATTACAACCCACCCCTACTGTCTAATACATTACAACCCACCCCTACTGTCTAATACATTACACCCCCCCCTACTGTCTAATACATTACAACCTCCCCCTACTGTCTAATACATTACAACCCCCCCTACAGTCTAATACATTACAACCCCCCTACTGTCTAATACATTACAATCTCCCCCTACTGTCTAATACATTACAACCCCCCTACAGTCTAATACATTACAACCCCCCCCTACTGTCTAATACATTACAACCCACCCCTACTGTCTAATACATTACAACCTCCCCCTACTGTCTAATACATTACAACCCCCCCCCCTACTGTCTAATACACCACAACCCACCCCTACTGTCTAATACATTACAACCCCCCCTACTGTCTAATACATTACAACCTCCCCCTACTGTCTAATACATTACAACCCCCCCTACAGTCTAATACATTACAACCTCCCCCTACTGTCTAATACATTACAACCCCCCTACAGTCTAATACATTACAACCTCCCCCTACTGTCTAATACATTACAACCCCCCCCTACTGTCTAATACACCACAACCCACCCCTACTGTCTAATACATTACAACCCCCCCACAGTCTAATACATTACAACACCCCCTACTGTCTAATACATTACAACCTCCCCCTACTGTCTAATACATTGCAACCCCCCCTACAGTCTAATACATTACAACCTCCCCTACTGTCTAATACATTACAACCTACCCCTACTGTCTAATACATTACAACCCACCCCTACTGTCTAATACACCACAACCCACCCCTACTGTCTAATACACCACAACCCACCCCTACTGTCTAATACATTACAACCCCCCCTACTGTCTAATACATTACAACCCCCCTACTGTCTAATACACCACAACCCACCCCTACTGTCTAATACATTACAACCCCCACAGTGTAATACATTACAACCCCCCTACAGTCTAATACATTACAAACTCCCCCCTACTGTCTAATACATTACAACCCCCCTACAGTCTAATACATTACAACCCCCCTACTGTCTAATACATTACAACCCCCCCCACTGTCTAATATATTACAACCCACCCCTACTGTCTAATACACCACAACCCCCCTACTGCCTAATACATTACAACCCACCCCAACTGTCTAATTCACCAACACCCCCTACTGTCTAATACATTACAACCCACCCCTACTGTCTAATAGATTACAACCCACCCCTAATGTCTAATACACCACAACCCCCCTACTGTCTAATACATTAGAACCCACCCCAACTGTCTAATACACCAACCCCCCCCCTACTGTCTAATACATTACAACCCACCCCCCAACTGTCTAATACACCAAAACCCACCCCTACTGTCTAATACACCAAACCCCCCTAATGTCTAATACATTACAACCCCCCTACTGTCTAATACACCACAACCCACCCCTACTGTCTAATACATTACAACCACCCCTACTGTCTAATACATTACAACCCCCCCCCCCCCCACTGTCTAATACACCACAACCCCCCTACTGTCTAATCCATTACAACCCCCCTACTGTCTAATACATTACAACCCCCCTACTGTCTAATACATTACAACCCACCCCTACTGTCTAATACATTACAACCCCCCTACTGTCTAATACACCACAACCCCCCTACTGTCTAATACACCACACCCCCCCCTACTGTCTAATACATTACAACCCACCCCTACTGTCTAATACATTACAACCCCCCTACTGTCTAATACACCACAACCCACCCCTACTGTCTAATACATTACAACCCACCCCTACTGTCTAATACACCACAACCCCCCTACTGTCTAATACACCACAACCCCCCTACTGTCTAATACATTACAACACCCCTACTTCTAATACATTACAACCCCCCTACTGTCTAATACAGCACAACCCCCCTACTGTCTAATACACCACAACCCCCCTACTGTCTAATACATTACAACACCCCTACTTCTAATACATTACAACCCCCCTACTGTCTAATACATTACAACCCACCCCTACTGTCTAATACATTACAACCCCCCTACTGTCTAATACACCACAACCCCCCTACTGTCTAATACATTACAACCCCCCTACTGTCTAATACATTACAACCCCCCTACTGTCTAATACATTACAACCCCCCTACTGTCTAATACACCACAACCCCCCTACTGTCTAATACATTACAACCCCCCTACTGTCTAATACATTACAACCCCCCTACTGTCAGATACATTACAACCCCTCCTACTGTCTAATACACCACAACCCCCCCTAATGTCTAATACAACACAACCCCCCCCTACTGTCTAATACACCACAACCCACCCCTACTGTCTAATACATTACAACCCCCCTACTGTCTAATACATTACAACCCACCCCTACTGTCTAATACACCACAACCCACCCCTACTGTCTAATACACCACAACCCACCACTACTGTCTAATACATTACAACCCACCCCTACTGTCTAATAAATTACAACCCACCCCTACTGTCTAATACACCACAACCCACCCCTACTGTCTAATACATTACAACCCACCCCTACTGTCTAATACATTACAACCCCCCCTACTGTCTAATACATTACAACCCACCCATACTGTCTAATACACCACAACCAACCCCTACTGTCTAATACATTACAACCCACCCCTACTGTCTAATACATTACAACCCACCCCTACTGTCTAATACACCACAACCCACCCAAACTATCTAATACATTACAACCCACCCCTACTGTCTAATACATTACAACCACCCCCTACTGTCTAATACATTACAACCCACCCCTACTGTCTAATACACCACAACCCACCCCTACTGTCTAATACATTACAACCCACCCCTACTGTCTAATACACCACAACCCACCCCTACTGTCTAATACACCACAACCCCCCTACAGTCTAATACATTACAACCCCCCCTACAGTCTAATACATTACAACCCCCCTACAGTCTAATACATTACAACCCCCCTACTGTCTAATACATTACAACCCCCCCCACTGTCTAATACATTACAACCCACCCCTACTGTCTAACACACCACAACCCCCCTACTGTCTAATACATTACAACCCACCCCAACTGTCTAATTCACCACCCCCCTACTGTCTAATACATTACAACCCCCCTACAGTCTAATACATTACAACCCCCCTACTGTCTAATACATTACAACCCCCCCACTGTCTAATACATTACAACCCACCCCTACTGTCTAACACACCACAACCCCCCTACTGTCTAATACATTACAACCCACCCCAACTGTCTAATTCACCACCCCCCTACTGTCTAATACATTACAACCCCCCTACAGTCAAATACATTACAACCCACCCCTAATGTCTAATACATTACAACCCACCCCTACTGTCTAATACACTACAACCCACCCCTACTGTCTAATACATTACACCCCCCCTACTGTCTAATACATTACAACCCCCCCTACTGTCTAATACATTACAACCCCCCTACAGTCTAATACATTACAACCCCCCTACTGTCTAATACATTACAACCTCCCCCTACTGTCTAATACATTACAACCCCCCTACAGTCTAATACATTACAACCCCCCTACTGTCTAATACATTACAACCCACCCCTACTGTCTAATACATTACAACCCCCCCCTACTGTCTAATACATTACAACCCCCCCCTACTGTCTAATACACCACAACCCACCCCTACTGTCTAATACATTACAACCCCCCTACTGTCTAATACATTACAACCTCCCCTACTGTCTAATACATTACAACCCCCCTACAGTCTAATACATTACAACCCCCCCTACTGTCTAATACATTACACCCCCCTACTGTCTAATACACCACAACCCACCCCTACTGTCTAATACATTACAACCCCCCCCACAGTCTAATACATTACAACCCCCCTACTGTCTAATACATTACAACCTCCCCTACTGTCTAATACATTGCAACCCCCCCTACAGTCTAATACATTACAACCTCCCCTACTGTCTAATACATTACAACCTACCCCTACTGTCTAATACACCACAACCCACCCCTACTGTCTAATACATTACAACCCACCCCTACTGTCTAATACACCACAACCCACCCATACTGTCTAATACACCACAACCCACCCCTACTGTCTGATACATTACAACACCCCCTACTGTCTAATACATTACAACCCCCCCCTACTGTCTAATACACCACAACCCACCCCTACTGTCTAATACATTACAACCCCCCCACAGTGTAATACATTACAACCCCCCCTACTGTCTAATACATTACAAACTCCCCCTACTGTCTAATACATTACAACCCCCCCTACTGTCTAATACATTACAACCCACCCCTACTGTCTAAATCACCACAACCCACCCCTACTGTCTAATACATTACAACCCACCCCTACTGTCTAATACATTACAACCCACCCCTACTGTCTAATACATTACAACCCACCCCTACTGTCTAATACATTACAACCCACCCTACTGTCTAATACATTACAACCCACCCCTACTGTCTAATACACCACAACCCCCCCTACTGTCTAATACATTACAACCCCCCCCTACTGTCTAATACATTACAACCTCCCCCTACTGTCTAATACATTACAACCCCCCCTACAGTCTAATACATTACAACCCCCCCCCCCTACTGTCTAATACATTACAACCTCCCCCTACTCTCTAATACATTACAACCCCCCTACAGTTGAATACATTACAACCCCCCCCCCCTACTGTCTAATACATTACAACCCACCCCTACTGTCTAATACATTACAACCCCCCCTACTGTCTAATACATTACAACCTCCACCTACTGTCTAATACATTACAACCCCCCCCTACTGTCTAATACACCACAACCCACCCCTACTGTCTAATACATTACAACCCCCCCTACAGTCTAATACATTACAACCCCCCTACTGTCTAATACATTACAACCTCCCCCTACTGTCTAATACATTACAACCCCCCTACAGTCTAATACATTACAACCCCCCTACAGTCTAATACATTACAACCTCCCCCTACTGTCTAATACATTACAACCCCCCTACTGTCTAATACACCACAACCCACCCCTACTGTCTAATACATTACAACCCCCCCACAGTCTAATACATTACAACCCCCCTACTGTCTAATACATTACAACCTCCCCCTACTGTCTAATACATTGCAACCCCCCCTACAGTCTAATACATTACAACCTCCCCTACTGTCTAATACATTACAACCTACCCCTACTGTCTAATACACCACAACCCACCCCTACTGTCTAATACATTACAACCCACCCCTACTGTCTAATACACCACAACCCACCCCTACTGTCTAATACACCACAACCCACCCCTACTGTCTAATACATTACAACCCCCCCTACTGTCTAATACATTACAACCCCCCCCTACTGTCTAATACACCACAACCCACCCCTACTGTCTAATACATTACAACCCCCCACAGTGTAATACATTACAACCCCCCTACTGTCTAATACATTACAAACTCCCCCTACTGTCTAATACATTACAACCCCCCTACTGTCTAATACATTACAACCCCCCTACAGTCTAATACATTACAACCCCCCTACTGTCTAATACATTACAACCCACCCCTACTGTCTAAATCACCACAACCCACCCCTACTGTCTAATACATTACAACCCACCCTACTGTCTAATACATTACAACCCACCCCTACTGTCTAATACATTACAACCCACCCCTACTTCTAATACATTACAACCCACCCTACTGTCTAATACATTACAACCCACCCCTACTGTCTAATACACCACAACCCCCCTACTGTCTAATACATTACAACCCCCCTACTGTCTAATACATTACAACCTCCCCCTACTGTCTAATACATTACAACCCCCCTACAGTCTAATACATTACAACCCCCCTACTGTCTAATACATTATAACCTCCCCCTACTCTCTAATACATTACAACCCCCCTACAGTTGAATACATTACAACCCCCCTACTGTCTAATACATTACAACCCCCCTACTGTCTAATACATTACAACCTCCACCTACTGTCTAATACATTACAACCCCCCTACTGTCTAATACACCACAACCCACCCCTACTGTCTAATACATTACAACCCCCCTACAGTCTAATACATTACAACCCCCCTACTGTCTAATAAATTACAACCTCCCCCTACTGTCTAATACATTACAACCCCCCTACAGTCTAATACATTACAACCCCCCTACTGTCTAATACATTACAACCCCCCCCACTGTCTAATATATTACAACCCACCCCTACTGTCTAATACACAACAACCCCCCCTACTGCCTAATACATTACAACCCACCCCAACTGTCTAATTCACCAACACCCCCCTACTGTCTAATACATTACAACCCACCCCTACTGTCTAATAGATTACAACCCACCCCTAATGTCTAATACACCACAACCCCCCTACTGTCTAATACATTAGAACCCACCCCAACTGTCTAATACACCAACCCCCCTACTGTCTAATACATTACAACCCACCCCCCTACTGTCTAATACACCAAAACCCACCCCTACTGTCTAATACACCAAACCCCCCTACTGTCTAATACACCACAACCCACCCCTACTGTCTAATACATTACAACCACCCCTACTGTCTAATACATTACAACCCCCCTACTGTCTAATACACCACAACCCCCCTACTGTCTAATCCATTACAACCCCCCTACTGTCTAATACATTACAACCCCCCTACTGTCTAATACATTACAACCCACCCCTACTGTCTAATACATTACAACCCCCCTACTGTCTAATACACCACAACCCCCCTACTGTCTAATACACCACACCCCCCTACTGTCTAATACATTACAACCCACCCCTACTGTCTAATACATTACAACCCCCCTACTGTCTAATACACCACAACCCCCCTACTGTCTAATACATTACAACCCCCCTACTGTCTAATACATTACAACCCCCCTACTGTCTAATACATTACAACCCCCCTACTGTCTAATACACCACAACCCCCCTACTGTCTAATACATTACAACCCCCCTACTGTCTAATACATTACAACCCCCCTACTGTCTAATACATTACAACCCCCCTACTGTCTAATACACCACAACCCCCCTAATGTCTAATACAACACAACCCCCCTACTGTCTAATACACCACAACCCACCCCTACTGTCTAATACATTACAACCCCCCTACTGTCTAATACACCACAACCCCCCTACTGTCTAATACATTACAACCCCCCTACTGTCTAATACATTACAACCCACCCCTACTGTCTAATACACCACAACCCACCCCTACTGTCTAATACACCACAACCCACCACTACTGTCTAATACATTACAACCCACCCCTACTGTCTAATAAATTACAACCCACCCCTACTGTCTAATACACCACAACCCACCCCTACTGTCTAATACATTACAACCCACCCCTACTGTCTAATACATTACAACCCCCCTACTGTCTAATACATTTACAACCCACCCATACTGTCTAATACACCACAACCAACCCCTACTGTCTAATACATTACAACCCACCCCTACTGTCTAATACATTACAACCCACCCCTACTGTCTAATACACCACAACCCACCCAAACTGTCTAATACATTACAACCCACCCCTACTGTCTAATACATTACAACCCCCCCTACTGTCTAATACATTACAACCCACCCCTACTGTCTAATACACCACAACCCACCCCTACTGTCTAATACATTACAACCCACCCCTACTGTCTAATACACCACAACCCACCCCTACTGTCTAATACACCACAACCCCCCTACAGTCTAATACATTACAACCCCCCTACAGTCTAATACATTACAACCCCCCTACAGTCTAATACATTACAACCCCCCTACTGTCTAATACATTACAACCCCCCCCCCACTGTCTAATACATTACAACCCACCCCTCCTGTCTAATACACCACAACCCCCCTACTGTCTAATACATTACAACCCACCCCAACTGTCTAATTCACCAACCCCCCTACTGTCTAATACATTACAACCCACCCCTATGGTCTAATAGATTACAACCCACCCCTAATGTCTAATACATCACAACCCCCCTACTGTCTAATACATTAGAACCCACCCCAACTGTCTAATACACCAACCCCCCTACTGTCTAATACATTACAACCCACCCCCACTACTGTCTAATACACCAAAACCCACCCCTACTGTCTAATACACCAAACCCCCCTAATGTCTAATACATTACAACCCCCCTACTGTCTAATACACCACAACCCACCCCTACTGTCTAATACATTACAACCACCCCTACTGTCTAATACATTACAACCCCCCCCCCCCCTACTGTCTAATACACCACAACCCCCCTACTGTCTAATACATTACAACCCACCCCTACTGTCTAATACATTACAACCCACCCCTACTGTCTAATACATTACAACCCCCCACCCTACTGTCTAATACACCACAACCCACCCCTACTGTCTAATACATTACAACCCACCCCTACTGTCTAATACACCACAACCCCCCTACTGTCTAATACACCACAACCCCCCTACTGTCTAATACATTACAACACCCCTACTGTCTAATACATTACAACCCACCCCTACTGTCTAATACATTACAACCCACCCCTACTTCTAATACATTACAACCCCCCCTACTGTCTAATACATTACAACCCACCCCTACTGTCTAATACATTACAACCCACCCCTACTGTCTAATACATTACAACCCCCCCTACTGTCTAATACACCACAACCCCCCCTACTGTCTAATACATTACAACCCCCCTACTGTCTAATACATTACAACCCCCCTACTGTCTAATACATTACAACCCCCCTACTGTCTAAAACACCATACCCCCCTACTGTCTAATACATTACAACCCCCCTACTGTCTAATACATTACAACCCCCCTACTGTCAGATACATTACAACCCCCCTACTGTCTAATACCCCCCTAATGTCTAATACAACACAACCCCCCCCTACTGTCTAATACACCACAACCCACCCCTACTGTCTAATACACCACAACCCCCCTACTGTCTAATACATTACAACCCCCCCTACTGTCTAATACATTACAACCCACCCCTACTGTCTAATACACCACAACCCACCCCTACTGTCTAATACACCACAACCCACCACTACTGTCTAATACATTACAACCCACCCCTACTGTCTAATACACCACAACCCACCTCTACTGTCTAATACATTACAACCCCCCTACTGTCTAATACATTACAACCCACCCCTACTGTCTAATACACCACAACCCACCTCTACTGTCTAATACATTACAACCCCCCCTACTGTCTAATACATTACAACCCACCCCTACTGTCTAATACATTACAACCCCCCTACTGTCTAATACATTACAACCCACCCATACTGTCTAATACACCACAACCACCCCTACTGTCTAATACATTACAACCCACCCCTACTGTCTAATACATTACAACCCCCCCCCCCTACTGTCTAATACATTACAACCCACCCCTACTGTCTAATACATTACAACCCCCCCTACTGTCTAATACATTACAACCCACCCATACTGTCTAATACACCACAACCAACCCCTACTGTCTAATACATTACAACCCACCCCTACTGTCTAATACATTACAACCCACCCCTACTGTCTAATACATTACAACCCACCCCTACTGTCTAATACACCACAACCCACCCCTACTGTCTAATACACCACAACCCCCACCTACTGTCTAATACATTACAACCCCCCCTACTGTCTAATACATTACAACCCCCCTACTGTCTAATACACCACAACCCACCCCTACTGTCTAATACATTACAACCCACCCCTACTGTCTAATACACCACAACCAACCCCTACTGTCTAATATATTACAACCCACCCCTACTGTCTAATACATTACAACCCACCCCTACTGTCTAATACATTACAACCCCCCCTACTGTCTAATACATTACAACCCACCCCTACTGTCTAATACACCACAACCCACCCCTACTGTCTAATACATTACAACCCACCCCTACTGTCTAATACACCACAACCCACCCCTACTGTCTAATACACCACAACCCCCCACCTACTGTCTAGTACATTACAACCCACCCCTACTGTCTAATACATTACAACCCCCCTACTGTCTAATACACCACAACCCACCCCTACTGTCTAATACATTACAACCCACCCCTACTGTCTAATACATTACAACCCACCCCTACTGTCTAATACATTACAACCCACCCCTACTGTCTAATACACCACAAGCCACCCCTACTGTCTAATACACCACAACCCACACCTACTGTCTAATACATTACAACCCACCCCTACTGTCTAATACATTACAACCCCCCTACTGTCTAATACATTACAACCCACCCATACTGTCTAATACACCACAACCAACCCCTACTGTCTAATACATTACAACCCACCCCTACTGTCTAATACATTACAACCCACCCCTACTGTCTAATACACCACAACCCACCCAAACTGTCTAATACATTACAACCCACCCCTACTGTCTAATACATTACAACCCACCCCTACTTCTAATACATTACAACCCCCCCTACTGTCTAATACATTACAACCCACCCCTACTGTCTAATACATTACAACCCCCCCTACTGTCTAATACACCACAACCCCCCTACTGTCTACTGTCTAATACATTACAACCCCCCTACTGTCTAATACATTACAACCCCCCTACTGTCTAATACATTACAACCCCCCCCTACTGTCTAATACACCACAACCCCCCTACTGTCTAATACATTACAACCCCCCTACTGTCTAATACACCACAACCCCCCTACTGTCTAATACATTACAACCCCCCTACTGTCTAATACATTACAACCCACCCCTACTGTCTAATACACCACAACCCACCCCTACTGTCTAATACATTACAACCCACCCCTACTGTCTAATACACCACAACCCACCCCTACTGTCTAATACACCACAACCCCCCACCTACTGTCTAGTACATTACAACCCACCCCTACTGTCTAATACATTACAACCCCCCCTACTGTCTAATACACCACAACCCACCCCTACTGTCTAATACATTACAACCCACCCCTACTGTCTAATACATTACAACCCACCCCTACTGTCTAATACATTACAACCCACCCCTACTGTCTAATACACCACAACCCACCCCTACTGTCTAATACACCACAACCCACCCCTACTGTCTAATACATTACAACCCACCCCTACTGTCTAATACATTACAACCCCCCCTACTGTCTAATACATTACAACCCACCCCTACTGTCTAATACATTACAACCCACCCCTACTGTCTAATACATTACAACCCACCCCTACTGTCTAATACACCACAACCCACCCCTACTGTCTAATACACCACAACCCAACCCCTACTGTCTAATACATTACTACCCACCCCTACTGTCTAATACATTACAACCCACCCCTACTGTCTAATACACCACAACCCACCCAAACTGTCTAATAAATTACAACCCACCCCTACTGTCTAATACATTACAACCCACCCCTACTGTCTAATACATTACAACCCCCCTACTGTCTAATACATTACAACCCACCCCTACTGTCTAATACATTACAACCCACCCCTACTGTCTAATACATTACAACCCCCCCTACTGTCTAATACACCACAACCCCCCTCTACTGTCTAATACATTACAACCCCCCTACTGTCTAATACATTACAACCCCCCTACTGTCTAATACATTACAACCCCCCCTACTGTCTAATACACCACAACCCCCCTACTGTCTAATACATTACAACCCAACCCACCCTAATGTCTAATACATTACCACCCACCCCTACTGTCTAATACATTACAACCCACCCCTACTGTCTAATACACCACAACCCACCCCTACTGTCTAATACATTACAACCCCCCTACTGTCTAATACATTACAACCCCCCTACTGTCTAATACATTACAACCCCCCTACTGTCTAATACACCACAACCCCCCCCTACTGTCTAATACACCACAACCCCCCTACTGTCTAATACATTACAACCCCCCCTACTGTCTAATACATTACAACCCCCACTACTGTCTAATACATTACAACCCCCCCTACTGTCTAATACACCACAACACACCCTACTCTCTAATACATTACAACCCCCCCCTACTGTCTAATACATTACAACCCACCCCTACTGTCTAATACATTACAACCCACCCCTACTGTCTAATACATTACAACCCACCCCTACTGTCTAATACACCACAACCCACCCCTACTGTCTAATACACCACAACCAACCCCTACTGTCTAATACATTACAACCCACCCCTACTGTCTAATACATCACAACCCACCCCTACTGTCTAATACACCACAACCCACCCAAACTGTCTAATACATTACAACCCACCCCTACTGTCTAATACATTACAACCCACCCCTACTTCTAATACATTACAACCCCCCCCTACTGTCTAATACATTACAACCCACCCCTACTGTCTAATACATTACAACCCACCCCTACTGTCTAATACATTACAACCCCCCCTACTGTCTAATACACCACAACCCCCCCCTACTGTCTAATACATTACAACCCCCCTACTGTCTAATACATTACAACCCCCCTACTGTCTAATACATTACAACCCCCCCCTACTGTCTAATACACCACAACCCCCCTACTGTCTAATACATTACAACCCCCCTCTACTGTCTAATACATTACAACCCACCCTAATGTCTAATACATTACCACCCACCCCTACTGTCTAATACATTACAACCCACCCCTACTGTCTAATACACCACAACCCACCCCTACTGTCTAATACATTACAACCCCCCCTACTGTCTAATACATTACAACCCACCCCTACTGTCTAATACATTACAACCCCCCCTACTGTCTAATACACCACAACCCCCCCCTACTGTCTAATACACCACAACCCCCCCTACTGTCTAATACATTACAACCCCCCCTACTGTCTAATACATTACAACCCCCACTACTGTCTAATACATTACAACCCCCCTACTGTCTAATACACCACAACACCCCTACTGTCTAATACATTACAACCCCCCCTACTGTCTAATACATTACAACCCACCCCTACTGTCTAATACATTACAACCCACCCCTACTGTCTAATACATTACAACCCACCCCTACTGTCTAATACATTACAACCCACCCCTACTGTCTAATACATTACAACCCACCCCTACTGTCTAATACATTACAACCCACCCCTACTGTCTAATACACCACAACCCACCCCTACTGTCTAATACACCACAACCCCCCACCTACTGTCTAATACATTACAACCCACCCCTACTGTCTAATACATTACAACCCCCCTACTGTCTAATACACCACAACCCACCCCTACTGTCTAATACATTACAACCCACCCCTACTGTCTAATACATTACAACCCACCCCTACTGTCTAACATTTTACAACCCACCCCTACTGTCTAATACATTACAACCCACCCCTACTGTCTAATACACCACAACCCACCCCTACTGTCTAATACATTACAACCCCCCCTACTGTCTAATACATTACAACCCCCCTACTGTCTAATACACCACAACCCCCCTACTGTCTAATACACCCAACCCACCCCTACTGTCTAATACATTACAACCCACCCCTACTGTCTAATACATTACAGCCCACCCCTACTGTCTAATACACCACAACCCCCCCTACTGTCTAATACATTACAACCCACCCCTACTGTCTAATACATTACAACCCACCCCTACTGTCTAATACATTACAACCCACCCCTACTGTCTAATACATTACAACCCACCCCTACTGTCTAATACACCACAACCCACCCCTACTGTCTAATACATTACAACCCACCCCTACTGTCTAATACATTACAACCTCCCCCCTACTGTCTAATACACCACAACCCACCCCTACTGTCTAATACATTACAACCCACCCATACTGTCTAATACACCACAACCAACCCCTACTGTCTAATACATTACAACCCACCCCTACTGTCTAATACATTACAACCCACCCCTACTGTCTAATACACCACAACCCACCCAAACTGTCTAATACATTACAACCCACCCCTACTGTCTAATACATTACAACCCCCCTACTGTCTAATACATTACAACCCACCCCTACTGTCTAATACATTACAACCCACCCCTACTGTCTAATACATTACAACCCACCCTACTGTCTAATACATTACAACCCACCCCTACTGTCTAATACACCACAACCCACCCCTACTGTCTAATACATTACAACCCCCCACCTACTGTCTAATACATTACAACCCACCCCTACTGTCTAATACATTACAACCCACCCCTACTGTCTAATACATTACAACCCACCCTACTGTCTAATACATTACAACCCACCCCTACTGTCTAATACACCACAACCCTCCCCTACTGTCTAATACACCACAACCCACCCCTACTGTCTAATACACCACAACCCCCCACCTACTGTCTAATACATTACAACCCCCCCCTACTGTGTAATACACCACAACCCCCCTACTGTCTAATACACCACAACCCACCCCTACTGTCTAATACATTACAACCCACCCCTACTGTCTAACACACCACAACCCCCTCTACTGTCTAATACATTACAACCCACCCCTACTGTCTAATACACCACAACCCCCCCTACTGTCTAATACATTACAACCCCCCCTACTGTCTAATACACCACAACCCCCCCTACTGTCTAATACATTACAACCCCCCTACTGTCTAATACATTACAACCCCCCTACTGTCTAATACACCACAACCCACCTCTACTGTCTAATACATTACAACCCACCCCTAATGTCTAATACATTACCACCCACCCCTACTGTCTAATACATTACAACCCACCCCTACTGTCTAATACACCACAACCCACCCCTACTGTCTAATACATTACAACCCCCCCCTACTTTCTAATACATTACAACCCCCCTACTGTCTAATACATTACAACCCCCCTACTGTCTAATACACCACAACCCCCCTACTGTCTAATACACCACAACCCCCCTACTGTCTAATACATTACAACCCCCCTACTGTCTAATACATTACAACCCCCACTACTAATACATTACAACCCCCCTACTGTCTAATACAACACAACCCCCCTACTCTCTAATACATTACAACCCCCCTACTGTCTAATACATTACAACCCCCCTACTGTCAGATGCATTACAACCCCCCTACTGTCTAATACACCACAACCCCCCTACTGTCTAATACAACACAACCCCCCTACTGTCTAATACACCACAACCCCCCTACTGTCTAATACACCACAACCCACCTCTACTGTCTAATACATTACAACCCAACCTAATGTCTAATACATTACCACCCACCCCTACTGTCTAATACATTACAACCCACCCCTACTGTCTAATACACCACAACCCACCCCTACTGTCTAATACATTACAACCCCCCTACTGTCTAATACATTACAACCCCCCTACTGTCTAATACATTACAACCCCCCTACTGTCTAATACACCACAACCCCCCTACTGTCTAATACATTACAACCCCCCTACTGTCTAATACATTACAACCCCCCCTACTGTCTAATACATTACAACCCCCAATACTGTCTAATACCTACTGTCTAATACATTACAACACACCCTACTGTCTAATACATTACAACCCCCCTACTGTCTAATACATTACAACCCACCCCTACTGTCTAATACATTACAACCCACCCCTACTGTCTAATACATTACAACCCACCCCTACTGTCTAATACATTACAACCCACCCCTACTGTCTAATACACCACAACCCACCCCTACTGTCTAATACATTACAACCCACCCCTACTGTCTAATACATTACAACTGTCCCAAAAACCCCTACCTAATGTCTAATACACCACAACTGTCTAATACATTACAACCCCCCTACTGTCTAATACATTACAACCCCCCTACTGTCTAATACATTACAACTCCCCCTACTGTCTAATACACACAACCCCCAACTCTCTAATACATTACAACCCCCCCTACTGTCTAATACACCACAACCCCCCTACTGTCTAATACAACACAACCCCCCCCTACTGTCTAATACACCACAACCCACCTCTACTGTCTAATACATTACAACCCACCCCTAATGTCTAATACATTACCACCCACCCCTACTGTCTAATACATTACAACCCACCCCTACTGTCTAATACACCACAACCCCCCCCTACTGTCTAATACATTACAACCCCCCTACTGTCTAATACATTACAACCCCCCTACTGTCTAATACACCACAACCCCCCTACTGTCTAATACACCACAACCCCCCCCCACTGTCTAATACATTACAACCCCCCTACTGTCTAATACATTACAACCCCCACTACTGTCTAATACATTACAACCCCCCTACTGTCTAATACACCACAACACACCCTACTGTCTAATAATTACAATACTGTCTAATACACCACAACACCCCTACTGTCTAATACATTACAACCCCCCTACTGTCAGATACATTACCCCCCCTACTGTCTAATACACACAACACCCCTACTGTCTAATACATTACACCCCCCTACTGTCTAATACATTACAACCCCCCTACTGTCTAATACACCACAACCCCCCCCTACTGTCTAATACATTACAACCCCCCCTACTGTCTAATACATTACAACCCCCACTACTGTCTAATACATTACAACCCCCCTACTGTCTAATACAACACAACCCCCCTACTGTCTAATACATTACAACCCCCCCTACTGTCTAACAAATTACAACCCACCCCTACTGTCTAATACACCACAACCCCCCCTACTGTCTAATACATTACAACCCACAACTACTGTCTAATACACCACAACCCCCCCTACTGTCTAATACATTACAACCCCCCTACTGTCTAATACACCACAACCCCCCTACTGTCTAATACATTAAAACCCACCCCTACTGTCTAATACATTAAAACCCACCCCTACTGTCTAATACATTACAACCCCCCCCTACTGTCTAATACACCACAACCCCCCACCTACTGTCTAATACACCACAACCCCCCTACTGTCTAATACATTACAACCCCCCCTACTGTCTAATACACCACAACCCACCCCTACTGTCTAATACACCACAACCCACCCCTACTGTCTAATACATTACAACCCCCACCTACTGTCTAATACATTACAACCCACCCCTACTGTCTAATACATTACAACCCACCCCTACTGTCTAATACATTACAACCCACCCCTACTGTCTAATACATTACAACCCACCCCTACTGTCTAATACACCACAACCCACCCCTACTGTCTAATACACCACAACCCACCCCTACTGTCTAATACACCACAACCCCCCACCTACTGTCTAATACATTACAACCCACCCCTACTGTCTAATACACCACAACCCCCCCCCCTACTGTCTAATACATTACAACCCACACCTACTGTCTAATACACCACAACCCCCCCCTACTGTCTAATACATTACAACCCCCTACTGTCTAATACACCACAACCCCCCTACTGTCTAATACATTAAAACCCACCCCTACTGTATAATACATTACAACCCACCCCTACTGTCTAATACATTACAACCCCCCCTACTGTCTAATACACCACAACCCCCCCTACTGTCTAATACACCACAACCCCCCTACTGTCTAATACATTACAACCCCCCTACTGTCTAATACACCACAACCCACCCCTACTGTCTAATACACCACAACCCCCCTACTGTCTAATACATTACAACCCCCCTACTGTCTAATACACCACAACCCCCCTACTGTCTAATACATTACAACCCCCCTACTGTCTAATACATTACAACCCCCCCCTACTGTCTAATACACCACAACCCACCTCTACTGTCTAATACATTACAACCCACCCTAATGTCTAATACATTACCACCCACCCCTACTGTCTAATACATTACAACCCACCCCTACTGTCTAATACACCACAACCCACCCCTACTGTCTAATACATTACAACCCCCCTACTGTCTAATATATTACAACCCCCCTACTGTCTAATACATTACAACCCCCCTACTGTCTAATACACCACAACCCCCCCCTACTGTCTAATACATTACAACCCCCCCCTACTGTCTAATACATTACAACCCCCACTACTGTCTAATACATTACAACCCCCCTACTGTCTAATACAACACAACCCCCCTACTCTCTAATACATTACAACCCCCCCCTACTGTCTAATACATTACAACCAACCCCTACTGTCTAATACACCACAACCCCCCTACTGTCTAATACATTACAAACCACACCTACTGTCTAATACACCACAACCCCCCTACTGTCTAATACATTACAACCCCCCTACTGTCTAATACACCACAACCCCCCTACTGTCTAATACATTAAAACCCACCCCTACTGTCTAATACATTACAACCCACCCCTACTGTCTAATACATTACAACCCCCCTACTGTCTAATACATTACAACCCACCCCTACTGTCTAATACATTACAACCCCCCTACTGTCTAATACACCACAACCCCCCCCTACTGTCTAATACACCACAACCCCCCTACTGTCTAATACATTACAACCCCCCTACTGTCTAATACACCACAACCCCCCACCTACTGTCTAATACACCACAACCCCCCTACTGTCTAATACACCACAACCCACCCCTACTGTCTAATACACCACAACCCCCCTACTGTCTAATACATTACAACCCCCCCTACTGTCTAATACACCACAACCCCCCCTACTGTCTAATACATTACAACCCCCCTACTGTCTAATACATTACAACCCCCCCTACTGTCTAATACACCACAACCCACCTCTCCTGTCTAATACATTACAACCCACCCTAATGTCTAATACATTACCACCCACCCCTACTGTCTAATACATTACAACCCACCCCTACTGTCTAATACACCACAACCCACCCCTACTGTCTAATACATTACAACCACACCCCTACTGTCTAATACATTACAACCCCCCCTACTGTCTAATACATTACAACCCCCCTACTGTCTAATACACCACAACCCCCCCCTACTGTCTAATACATTACAACCCCCCTACTGTCTAATACATTACAACCCCCACTACTGTCTAATACCAACCCCCCTACTGTCTAATACAACACAACCCCCCTACTCTCTAATACATTACAACCCCCCTACTGTCTAATACATTACAACCCCCACTACTGTCTAATACATTACAACCCCCCTACTGTCTAATACAACACAACCCCCCTACTGTCTAATACATTACAACCCCCCTACTGTCTAATACATTACAACCCACCCCTACTGTCTAATACATTACAACCCACCCCTACTGTCTAATACACCACAACCCCCCTACTGTCTAATACATTAAAACCCACCCCTACTGTCTAATACATTACAACCCACCCCTACTGTCTAATACATTACAACCCCCCCTACTGTCTAATACACCACAACCCCCCACCTACTGTCTAATACACCACAACCCCCCTACTGTCTAATACATTACAACCCCCCTACTGTCTAATACATTACCACCCACCCTACTGTCAGATACATTACAACCCCCCTACTGTCTAATACATTACAACCCCCCTACTGTCTAATACACCACAACCCCCCCTACTGTCTAATACACCACAACCCCCCCTACTGTCTAATACAACACAACCCCCCCCCTACTGTCTAATACACCACAACCCCCCTACTGTCTAATACACCACAACCCACCTCTACTGTCTAATACATTACAACCCCCCCCTAATGTCTAATACATTACCACCCACCCCTACTGTCTAATACATTACAACCCACCCCTACTGTCTAATACACTACAACCCACCCCTACTGTCTAATACATTACAACCCCCCTACTGTCTAATACATTACAACCCCCCTACTGTCTAATACACCACAACCCCCCTACTGTCTAATACACCACAACCCCCCCTACCATCTAATACATTACAACCCCCCCCTACTGTCTAATACATTACAACCCCCACTACTGTCTAATACATTACAACCCCCCCCTACTGTCTAATACACCACAACACACCCTACTCTCTAATACATTACAACCCCCCTACTGTCTAATACATTACAACCCCCCCCCCCTACTGTCAGATACATTACAACCCACCCCAACTGTCTAATACATTACAACCCACCCCTACTGTCTAATACATTACAACCCCCCTACTGTCTAATACATTACAACCCACCCCTACTGTCTAATACATTACAACCCACCCCTACTGTCTAATACACCACAACCCCCACCTACTGTCTAATACACCACAACCCCCCCCCCCTACTGTCTAATACATTACAACCCCCCCCTACTGTCTAATACATTACAACCCCCACTACTGTCTAATACATTACAACCCCCCCTACTGTCTAATACACCACAACACACCCTACTCTCTAATACATTACAACCCCCCTACTGTCTAATACATTACAACCCCCCTACTGTCAGATACATTACAACCCCCCTACTGTCTAATACATTACAACCCACCCCTACTGTCTAATACACCACAACCCCCCCTACTGTCTAATACACCACAACCCCCACCTACTGTCTAATACATTACAACCCACCCCTACTGTCTAATACATTACAACCCCCACCTACTGTCTAATACATTACAACCCACCCCTACTGTCTAATACATTACAACCCACCCCTACTGTCTAATACATTACAACCCACCCCTACTGTCTAATACATTACAACCCACCCCTACTGTCTAATACACCACAACCCACCCCTACTGTCTAATACATTACAACCCCCCCCTACTGTCTAATACATTACAACCCCCACTACTGTCTAATACATTACAACCCCCCCTACTGTCTAATACACCACAACACACCCTACTCTCTAATACATTACAACCCCCCTACTGTCTAATACATTACAACCCCCCTACTGTCAGATACATTACAACCCCCCTACTGTCTAATACATTACAACCCACCCCTACTGTCTAATACACCACAACCCCCCTACTGTCTAATACACCACAACCCCCACCTACTGTCTAATACATTACAACCCACCCCTACTGTCTAATACATTACAACCCCCACCTACTGTCTAATACATTACAAACCACCCCTACTGTCTAATACATTACAACCCACCCCTACTGTCTAATACATTACAACCCACCCCTACTGTCTAATACATTACAACCCACCCCTACTGTCTAATACACCACAACCCACCCCTACTGTCTAATACATTACAACCCACCCCTACTGTCTAATACATTACAACCCCCCCCCCTACTGTCTAATACACCACAACCCACCCCTACTGTCTAATACATTACAACCCACCCCTACTGTCTAATACATTACAACCCACCCCTACTGTCTAATACACCACAACCCACCCAAACTGTCTAATACATTACAACCCCCCCCTACTGTCTAATACATTACAACCCCCACTACTGTCTAATACATTACAACCCCCACTACTGTCTAATACATTACAACCCACCCCTACTGTCTAATACATTACAACCCACCCCTACTGTCTAATACATTACAACCCACCCCTACTGTCTAATACATTACAACCCCCCCTACTGTCTAATACATTACAACCCACCCCTACTGTCTAATACACCACAACCCACCCCTACTGTCTAATACATTACAACCCACCCCTACTGTCTAATACACCACAACCCACCCCTACTGTCTAATACACCACAACCCCCACTTACTGTCTAGTACATTACAACCCACCCCTACTGTCTAATACATTACAACCCCCCTACTGTCTAATACATTACAACCCACCCCTACTGTCTAATACATTACAACCCACCCCTACTGTCTAATACATTACAACCCACATCTACTGTCTAATACATTACAACCCACCCCTACTGTCTAATACACCACAACCCACCCCTACTGTCTAATACATTACAACCCCCCACCTACTGTCTAATACATTACAACCCACCCCTACTGTCTAATACATTACAACCCACCCCTACTGTCTAATACATTACAACCCACCCCTACTGTCTAATACATTACAACCCACCCCTACTGTCTAATACACCACAACCCACCCCTACTGTCTAATACACCACAACCCACCCCTACTGTCTAATACACCACAACCCCCACCTACTGTCTAATACATTACAACCCCCCCTACTGTCTAATACACCACAACCCCCCTACTGTCTAATACACCACAACCCACCCCTACTGTAAAATACATTACAACCCACCCCTACTGTCTAACACACCACAACCCCCCCTACTGTCTAATACATTACAACCCACCCCTACTGTCTAATACACCACAACCCCCCTACTGTCTAATACATTACAACCCCCCTACTGTCTAATACACCACAACCCCCCTACTGTCTAATACATTACAACCCCCCTACTGTCTAATACATTACAACCCCTCCTACTGTCTAATACACCACAACCCACCTCTACTGTCTAATACATTACAACCCACCCTAATGTCTAATACATTACCACCCACCCCTACTGTCTAATACATTACAACCCACCCCTACTGTCTAATACACCGCAACCCACCCCTACTGTCTAATACATTACAACCCCCCTACTGTCTAATACATTACAACCCCCCTACTGTCTAATACACCACAACCCCCCTACTGTCTAATACACCACAACCCCCCTACTGTCTAATACATTACAACCCCCCTACTGTCTAATACATTACAACCCCCACTACTGTCTAATACATTACAACCCCCCTACTGTCTAATACAACACAACCCCCCTACTGTCTAATACATTACAACCCCCCTACTGTCTAATACATTACAACCTCCCCTACTGTCTAATACATTACAACCCCCCTACTGTCTAATACATTACAACCCCCCTACTGTCTAATACATTACAACCCCCCTACTCTCTAATACATTACAACCCCCCTACTGTCTAATACATTACAACCCCCCTACTGTCTAATACATTACAACCCCCCTACTCTCTAATACATTACAACCCCCCTACTGTCTAATACACCACAACCCCCCTACTGTCTAATACATTACAACCCCCCTACTGTCTAATACATTACAACCCCCCTACTGTCTAATACAACACAACCCCCCTACTGTCTAATACACCACAACCCCCCTACTGTCTAATACACCACAACCCCCCTACTGTCTAATACACCACAACCCCCCTACTGTCTAATACATTACAACCCCCCTACTGTCTAATACATTACAACCCCCACTACTGTCTAATACATTACAACCCCCCCTACTGTCTAATACATTACAACCCCGCCTACTGTCTAATTTAACACAACCCCCCTACTGTCTAATACATTACAACCCCCCTACTGTCTAATACATTACAACTCCCCCTACTGTCTAATACATTACAACCCCCCTACTGTCAGATACATTACAACCCCCCTACTGTCTAATACACCACAACCCCCCTACTGTCTAATACATTACAACCCCCCTACTGTCTAATACACCACAACCCCCCTACTGTCTAATACATTACAACCCCCCTACTGTCTAATACAACACAACCCCCCTACTGTCTAATACACCACAACCCCCCCTACTGTCTAATACACCACAACCCACCTCTACTGTCTAATACATTACAACCCACCCTAATGTCTAATACATTACCACCCTCCCCCTACTGTCTAATACATTACAACCCACCCCTACTGTCTAATACACCACAACCCACCCCTACTGTCTAATACATTACAACCCCTCCTACTGTCTAATACATTACAACCCCCCTACTGTCTAATACATTACAACCCCCCTACTGTCTAATACACCACAACCCCCCTACTGTCTAATACACCACAACCCCCCCCTATTGTCTAATACACTACAACCCCCCTACTGTCTAATACATTACAACCCCCACTACTGTCTAATACATTACAACCCCCCTACTGTCTAATACACCACAACACACCCTACTGTCTAATACATTACAACCCCCCTACTGTCTAATACATTACAACCCCCCTACTGTCAGATACATTACAACCCCCCTACTGTCTAATACACCACAACCCCCCTACTGTCTAATACATTACAACCCCCCTACTGTCTAATACACCACAACCCACCCCTACTGTCTAATACATTACAACCCACCCCTACTGTCTAATACACCACAACCCCCCCCTACTGTCCAATACACCACAATCCCCCCTACTGTCTAATACATTACAACACACCCCTACTGTCTAATACACCACAACCCCCCCCTACTGTCTAATACACCACAACCCACCACCTACTGTCTAATACATTACAACCCACCCCTACTGTCTAATACATTACAACCCACCTTACTGTCTAATACATTACAACCCACCCCTACTGTCTAATACATTACAACCCACCCCTACTGTCTAATACATTACAACCCACCCCTACTGTCTAATACATTACAACCCACCCCTACTGTCTAATACATTACAACCCCCCCTACTGTCTAATACATTACAACCCACCCATACTGTCTAATACACCACAACCCACCCTTACTGTCTAATACATTACAACCCACCCCTACTGTCTAATACATTACAACCCACCCCTACTGTCTAATACACCACAACCCACTCCTACTGTCTAATACATTACAACCCACCCCTACTGTCTAATACATTACAACCCCCCTACTGTCTAATACATTACAACCCACCCCTACTGTCTAATACACCACAACCCACCCCTACTGTCTAATACATTACAACCCACCCCTACTGTCTAATACACCACAACCCACCCCTACTGTCTAATACACCACAACCCCCCACCTACTGTCTAGTACATTACAACCCACCCCTACTGTCTAATACATTACAACCCCCCCCTACTGTCTAATACATTACAACCCACCCCTACTGTCTAATACATTACAACCCACCCCTACTGTCTAATACATTACAACCCACCCCTACTGTCTAATACATTACAACCCACCCCTACTGTCTAATACACCACAACCCACCCCTACTGTCTAATACATTACAACCCCCACCTACTGTCTAATACATTACAACCCACCCCTACTGTCTAATACATTACAACCCACCCCTAGTGTCTAATACATTACAACCCACCCCTACTGTCTAATACATTACAACCCACCCCTACTGTCTAATACATTACAACCCACCCCTACTGTCTAATACATTACAACCCCCCACCTAATGTCTAATACATTACAACCCACCCCTACTGTCTAATACACCACAACCCCCCCCTACTGTCTAATACACCACAACCCCCCCCTACTGTCTAATACATTACAACACACCCCTACTGTCTAATACACCACAACCGCCCCCCCCTACTGTCTAATACACCACAACCCCCAACTACTGTCTAATACATTACAACCCACCCCTACTGTCTAATACATTACAACCCCCCTACTGTCTAATACATTACAACCCACCCCTACTGTCTAATACATTACAACCCACCCCTACTGTCTAAAACATTACAACCCACCACTACTGTCTAATACATTACAACCCACCCCTACTGTCTAATACACCACAACCCACCCCTACTGTCTAATACATTACAACCCACCCCTAATGTCTAATACATTAAAACCCCCCCCTACTGTCTAATACATTACAACCCACCCCTACTGTCTAATACATTACAACCCAAACCTACTGTCTAAAACATTACAACCCAACACTACTGTCTAATACATTACTACCCACCCCTACTGTCTAATACATTACAACCCACCCCTACTGTCTAAATCATTACAACCCACCCCTACTGTCTAATACATTACAACCCACCCATACTGTCTAATACACCACAACCCACCCTTACTGTCTAATACATTACAACCCACCCCTACTGTCTAATACATTACAACCCACCCCTACTGTCTAATACACCACAACCCACCCCTACTGTCTAATACATTACAACCCACCCCTACTGTCTAATACATTACAACCCCCCCTACTGTCTAATACATTACAACCCACCCCTACTGTCTAATACATTACAACCCACCCCTACTGTCTAATACATTACAACCCCCCTACTGTCTAATACATTACAACCCCCCCCTACTGTCTAATACATTACAACCCCCCTACTGTCTAATACACCACAACCCCCCTTCTGTCTAATACATTACAACCCCCCTACTGTCTAATACATTACAACCCACCCCTACTGTCTAATACACCACAACCCACCCCTACTGTCTAATACATTACAACCCACCCCTACTGTCTAATACACCACAACCCACCCCTACTGTCTAATACACCACAACCCACCCCTACTGTCTAATACACAACAACCCCGCCCCCTACTGTCTAATACACCACAACCCACCCCTACTGTCTAATACACCACAACTCCCCCCCCCTACTGTCTAATACACCACAACCCCCCTACTGTCTAATACATTACAACCCACCCCTACTGTCTAATACACCACAACCCCCCTACTGTCTAATACACCACAACACCCCCCCCCTACTGTCTAATACATTACAACCCACCCCTACTGTCTAATACACCACAACCCCCCTACTGTCTAATACACCACAACCCACCCCTACTGTCAAATACACCACAACCCCCCCTACTGTCTAGTACACCACAACCCACCCCTACAGTCTAATACACCACAACCCCCCCCCTACTGTCTAATACACCACAACCCACCCCTACTGTCTAATACACCACAACCCCCCTACTGTCTAATACACCACAACCCACCCCTACTGTCTAATACACCACAACCCCCCCTACAGTCTAATACAATACAACCCACCTCTACTGTCTAATACATTACAACCCACCTCTACTGTCTAATACACCACAACCCACCCCTACTGTCTAATACATTACAACCCCCCCCTACTGTCTAATACATCACAACCCACCCCAACTGTCTAATACATTACAACCCACCTACTGTCTAATACATTACAACCCACCCCTACTGTCTAATACATTACAACCCACCCCTACTGTCTAATACATTACAACCCACCCCTACTGTCTAATACACCACAACCCCCCTACTGTCTAATACACCACAACCCACTCCTACTGTCTAATACACCACAACCCCCCCAACTGTCTAATACATTACAACCCACCCCTACTGTCTAATACATTACAATCCCCCCCCCCTACTGTCTAATACATTACAACCCACCCCTACTGTCTAATACATTACAACCCACCTACTGTCTAATACATTACAACCCACCCCTACTGTCTAATACATTACAACCCACCCCTACTGTCTAATACATTACAACCCCCCCCTACTGTCTAATACATTACAACCCACCCCTACTGTCTAATACATTACAACCCACCCCTACTGTCTAATACATTACAACCCCCCCCTACTGTCTAATACATTACAACCCCCCCCTACTGTCTAATACATTACAACCCCCCCCTACTGTCTAATACACCACAACCCCCCACCTACTGTCTAATACATTACAACCCACCCCTACTGTCTAATACACCACAACCCCCCTACTGTCTAATACATTACAACCCACCCCTACTGTCTAATACATTACAACCCCCCTACTGTCTAATACATTACAACCCCCCTACTGTCTAATACACCACAACCCCCCTACTGTCTAATACACCACAACCCCCCTACTGTCTAATACATTACAACCCACCTCTACTGTCTAATACATTACAACCCACCCCTACTGTCTAATACATTACAACCCCCCCTACTGTCTAATACATTACAACCCACCCCTACTGTCTAATACATTACAACCCACCCCTACTGTCTAATACATTACAACCCACCCCTACTGTCTAATACACCACAACCCCCCCTACTGTCTAATACACCACAACCCCCCCTACTGTCTAATACATTACAACCCACCTCTACTGTTTAATACATTACAACCCACCCCTACTGTCTAATACATTACAACCCCCCCCCCCCTACTGTCTAATACATTACAACCCACCCCTACTTTCTAATACAATACAACCCACCCCTACTGTCTAATACATTACAACCCACCCCTACTGTCTAATACATTACAACCCCCCCTACTGTCTAATACACCACAACCCCCCCCTACTGTCTAATACACCACAACCCCCCCTACTGTCTAATACATTACAACCCACCTCTACTGTCTAATACATTACAACCCACCTCTACTGTCTAATACATTACAACCCCCCCCTACTGTCTAATACATTACAACCCACCCTACTGTCTAATACACCACAACCCACCTCTACTGTCTAATACATTACAACCCCCCTACTGTCTAATACATTACAACCCACCCCTACTGTCTAATACATTACCCCACCCCCCCCCCCCTACTGTCTAATACAACCCCCCTACTGTCTAATACATTACAACCCACCCCTACTGTCTAATACATTACAACCCCCCCTACTGTCTAATACACCACAACCCCCCTACTGTCTAATACATTACAACCCACCCCTACTGTCTAATACATTACAACCCCCCCTACTGTCTAATACATTACAACCCACACCTACTGTCTAATACACCACAACTCCCCCTACTGTCGAATACATTACAACCTCCCTACTGTCTAATACATTACAACCCCCCCTACTGTCTAATACACCACAACCCCCCCCCCTACTGTCTAATACATTACAACCCACCCCTACTGTCTAATACATTACAACCCCCCCCCTACTGTCTAATACACCACAACCTCCCTACTGTCTAATACACCACAACCCCCCCCCCCCTACTGTCTAATACATTACAACCCCCCTACTGTCTAATACACCACAACCTCCCTACTGTCTAATACACCACAACCCCCCTACTGTCTAATAACCCACAACCCCCCCTACTGTCTAATACATTACAACCCACCTACTGTCTAATACATTACAACCCACCCATACTGTCTAATACATTACAACCCACCCCTACTGTCTAATACATTACAACCCCCCTACTGTCTAATACATTACAACCCACCCCTACTGTCTAATACATTACAACCCACCCCTACTGTCTAATACATTACAACCCCCCTACTGTCTAATACATTACAACCCCCCTACTGTCTAATACATTACAACCCCCCTACTGTCTAATACACCACAACCCCCCTACTGTCTAATACATTACAACCCACCCCTACTGTCTAATACACCACAACCCCCCTACTGTCTAATACATTACAACCCACCCCTACTTTCTAATACAATACAACCCCCCTACTGTCTAATACATTACAACCCCCCTACTGTCTAATACACCACAACCCCCCTACTGTCTAATACACCACAACCCCCCTACTGTCTAATACACCACAACCCACCCCTACTGTCTAATACATTACAACCCACCCCTACTGTCTAATACATTACAACCCACCCCTACTGTCTAATACATTACAACCCACCCCTACTGTCTAATACATTACAACCCCCCTACTGTCTAATACACCACAACCCCCCCTACTGTCTAATACACCACAACCCCCCCTACTGTCTAATACATTACAACCCACCTCTACTGTCTAATACATTACAACCCACCTCTACTGTCTAATACATTACAACCCCCCCCTACTGTCTAATACACCACAACCCCCCTAATGTCTAATACACCACAACCCACCTCTACTGTCTAATACATTACAACCCCCCTACTGTCTAATACATTACAACCCACCCCTACTGTCTAATACATTACAACCCCCCTACTGTCTAATACACCACAACCCCCCTACTGTCTAATACATTACAACCCACCCCTACTGTCTAATACATTACAACCCCCCTACTGTCTAATACACCACAACCTCCCTACTGTCTAATACACCACAACCCCCCTACTGTCTAATACATTACAACCCCCCTACTGTTCAATACACCACAACCTCCCTACTGTCTAATACACCACAACCCCCCTACTGTCTAATAACCCACAACCCCCCTACTGTCTAATACATTACAACCCCCCTACTGTCTAATACATTACAACCCACCTCTACTGTCTAATACATTACAACCCCCCTACTGTCTAATACATTACAACCCCCCTACTGTCTAATACATTACAACCCACCCCTACTGTCTAATACATTACAACCCACCTCTACTGTCTAATACATTACAACCCACCTCTACTGTCTAATACATTACAACCCCCCTACTGTCTAATACATTACAACCCACCCTAATGTCTAATACACCACAACCCACCTCTACTGTCTAATACATTACAACCCCCCTACTGTCTAATACATTACAACCCCCCTACTGTCTAATACACCACAACCCCCCTACTGTCTAATACATTACAACCCACCCCTACTGTCTAATACATTACAACCTCCCTACTGTCTAATACATTACAACCCCCCTACTGTCTAATACACCACAACCCCCCCCTACTGTCTAATACATTACAACCCACCCCTACTGTCTAATACATTACAACCCCCCCCTACTGTCTAATACACCACAACCTCCCTACTGTCTAATACACCACAACCCCCCCCTACTGTCTAATACATTACAACCCCCCTACTGTTCAATACACCACAACCTCCCTACTGTCTAATACACCACAACCCCCCTACTGTCTAATAACCCACAACCCCCCTACTGTCTAATACATTACAACCCCCCTACTGTCTAATACATTACAACCCACCTCTACTGTCTAATACATTACAACCCCCCCCCTACTGTCTAATACATTACAACCCCCCTACTGTCTAATACATTACAACCCACCCCTACTGTCTAATACATTACACCCCCCTACTGTCTAATACACCACAACCCCCCAAACTGTCTAATACATTACAACCCCCCTACTGTCTAATACATTACAACCCACCCCTACTGTCTAATACACCACAACCCCCCTACTGTCTAATACATTACAACCCCCCTACTGTCTAATACATTACAACCCACCACTACTGTCTAATACACCACAACCCCCCTACTGTCTAATACATTACCCCCCCCTACGGTCTAATACATTACAACCCCCCTACTGTCTAATACATTACAACCCCCCCCTTACTGTCTAATACACCACAACCCCCCTACTGTCTAGTACATTACAACCCACCTCTACTGTCTAATACATTACAACCCCCCCCTACTGTCTAATACACCAAAACCCCCCTACTGTCTAATACATTACAACCCACCCCTACTGTCTAATACATTACAACCCCCTTACTGTCTAATACACCACAACCCCCCTACTGTCTAATACACCACAACCCCCCTACTGTCTAATACATTACAACCTCCCCTACTGTCTAATACATTACAACCCCCCCTACTGTCTAATACATTACAACCCACCCCTCCTGTCTAATACATCACAACCCACCCCTCCTGTCTAATACATTACAACCCACCCCTCCTGTCTAATACACCACAACCCCCCTACTGTCTAATACATTACAACCCCCCTACTGTCTAATACACCACAACCCATCCCTACTGTCTAATACATTACAACCCACCCCTACTGTCTAATACATTGCAAACCACCCTTACTGTCGAATACACCACAACCCCCCCTTCTGTCTAATACATTACAACCCCCCTACTGTCTAATACATTGTGTCAGAACCAAATGTCAGAACCAAATTACTCTTGCCCACAAAATTGCACAACGACACAATAAAAATACAGTAGAGGGTTGTAGAGTAATCTCTTATTTAAGTTACTATTGAATTGACAGTGATATATTTACTTTGAGACTCAGGGAGAGATTGAAGGAGAATGAGAATGAGAGAGAGAGAGGCTTCCTCGTAAGAGTCAGAAAGGGAAAATGAGAGAGAGAGAGAGAGAGAGAGAATGAGAGAGGCTTCCTCGTAAGAGTCAGAAAGGGAAAATGAGAGAGAGAGAGAGAGAGAGAGAGAGAGAATGAGAGAGGCTTCCTCGTAAGAGTCAGAAAGGGAAAATGAGAGAGAGAGAGAGAGAGAGAGAATGAGAGAGGCTTCCTCGTAAGAGTCAGAAAGGGAAAAAAAGAGAGAGAGAGAGAGAGAGAGAGAGAGAGAGAGAATGAGAGAGGCTTCCTTGTAAGAGTCAGAAAGGGAAAATGAGAGAGAGAGAGAGAGAGAGAGAGAGAGAGAGAGAATGAGAGAGGCTTCCTTGTAAGAGTCAGAAAGGGAAAATGAGAGAGAGAGAGAGAGAGAGAGAGAATGAGAGAGGCTTCCTCGTAAGAGTCAGAAAGGGAAAATGAGAGAGAGAGAGAGAGAGAGAGAATGAGAGAGGCTTCCTCGTAAGAGTCAGAAAGGGAAAATGAGAGAGAGAGAGAGAGAGAGAGAGAGAGAATGAGAGAGGCTTCCTCGTAAGAGTCAGAAAGGGAAAATGAGAGAGAGAGAGAGTGAGAGAGAGAGAGAATGAGAGAGGCTTCCTCGTAAGAGTCAGAAAGGGAAAATGAGAGAGAGAGAGAGAGAGAGAGAGAGAGGAGAGAGAGAGAGAGAGAGTGAGAGAGAGAGAGAATGAGAGAGGCTTCCTCGTAAGAGTCAGAAAGGGAAAATGAGAGAGAGAGAGAGAGAGAGAGAGAGAGAGAGAGAGAGAGAGAGAGAGAGAGAGAGAGAGAGAGAGAGAGAGAGAGAGAGAGAATGAGAGAGGCTTCCTCGTAAGAGTCAGAAAGGGAAAATGGCAACCGCACTCCGATGCTAAATCCTTTTAAAGAAACGACAGGAAATCCATGTGTGGAATGGGAATTGGAATGTGTGTGCGATCGATCCATTAAATCCTTGGCCCTTGTCGTAAATGTACACATAATTATTAGGTCTTGGTAGATCCCTGAAAGCAGCTACCTAGCCAGCAGACATCCTTCACCAGGGGACAGAGGCACAAGCAGCGATGTCAATAGCCCAACAGTGCCTGTCCACACTGGCGGCCTTTCTATAGACATCCCATAGATCAGGCCATCTGCTGCCACACATTAAACACACTTTCATTTCTTATTGGCAAGCTGTAAAAGAGGACAGGGATATATGGGCTGGCCTTTAGCCGCTGGATGGAAACATACTGTGTGTGTTGTGGTGTGGAGGGAGGGAGGGGGAGGGAGGGAGGGAGGGAGGGGGGGGAGGGGGAGGGAGGGGGAGGGAGGGAGGGAGGGAGGGAGGGAGGGAGGGAGGGAGGGAGGGAGGGAGGGAGGGATGGAGGGAGGGAGGGAGGGAGGGAGGGATGGAGGGAGGGAGGGAGGGAGGGAGGGGGAGGGAGGGAGGGAGGGAGGGAGGGAGGGAGGGAGGGAGGGAGGGGGAGGGGGAGGGAGGGAGGGAGGGAGGGAGGGAGGGGGAGGGAGGGAGGGATGTCCGCGGGAGGTTGTCTACATCTTTAGGACCTGTCCATTTCAGATTTCTGAACATGATTGAGTGAAGATGTAAATGAGGACTTAACTTGAGATATTAGCTTTAAAATCATTCATAATTCAGATCCCCTATTGTGCTTTTACTGTTTGGTCATGTGATATCTACTTATGGATAATAAAGGGATTTCATGACAGTAGATTAGATAATAAAGAAATATAATCAAATAGCTAGGTATATAATCCAGCCATTTCATTCAATACTGAACTCCCTCTCCTCTCCTCTCCTCTCCTCTCCTCTCCTCTCCTCTCCTCTCCTCTCCTCTCCTCTCCTCTCCTCTCCCTCTCCTCTCCTCTCCTCTCCTCTCCTCTCCTCTCCTCTCCTCTCCTCTCCTTCCCTCCTCTCCTCTCCCTCCTATCCCTCCTCTCCCTCCCTCCCTCCTTCCCTCCTCTCTTCTTCCTCTTTTCCTCCCTCCATATTTTCTCTCCTCTCCCTCCTCTCCCTCATTCTATCCCTCCTCTCCTCTCCCTCTCCCATCCTCCTTCCCTCCTCTTGTCTCCCTCCTTCCCACCTCTCCTCTACTTCCTTTTATCCCTTCTTCCATTCCTCCTTCTTTCATCTAAATCACCAATCAGCTTTTCTGTAAACCACCACCTATTCACCAATAGATAGCATGCACTTGGTTAGCTGATGTTTCTCAGTCAGTTTCTCAGCTGTGCATGCAGGCTAATTAAGGTGACAGCAGCTATGCCAGAAACAGGGCGATGTGTCTGTCTACTCCGGGCCGAGAGTTTAATAGAGGTTCAGGAGGGTAGAGATCAGGGCAGAGCTCTGGAGTTCAGGAGGTCTAGGAGGACAGGAGACACACTGGGCAAATCCTCTACCAGGGACAACAGAGATCAGATAAGCCCTGCCTGGAGGCAGCCTGTACTAGTGGATGGTACCGTACGCAAATACGCACACACAGCACAGGAGGTTGGTGGCACCTTAATTGGAGAGAACGGGCTTGTGGTAATGGCTGGAAAGGAATTGGTGGAATGGTATCAAATACATCACATAGTTTCTATGATTTCCATGTGTTAGATGTCATTCCATTTGCGCCATTGCAACCACTATTATGAACCGTCCTCCCCTCGGCAGCCTCCACTGGCACACATACAGTGGGGCAAAAAAGTATTTAGTCAGCCACCAATTGTGCAAATTCTCCCACTTAAAAAGATGAGAGAGGCCTGTAATTTTCATCATAGGTACACTTCAACTATGACAGACAAAATGAGGGAAAAAATCCAGAAAATCACATTGTAGGATTTTTTTATGAATTGATTTGCAAATTATGGTGGAAAATAAGTATTTCTTCACCTACAAACAAGCAAGATTTCTGGCTCTCACAGACCTGTAACTTCTTCTTTAAGAGGCACCTCTGTCCTCCACTCGTTAGCTGTATTAATGGCACCTGTTTGAACTTGTTATCAGTATAAAAAACACCTGTCCACAACCTCAAACAGTCACACTCCAAACTCCACTATGGCCAAGACCAAAGAGCTGTCAAAGGACACCAGAAACAAAATTGTAGACCTGCACCAGGCTGGGAAGACTGAATCTGCAATAGGTAAGCAGCTTGGTTTGAAGAAATCAACTGTGGGAGCAATTATTAGGAAATGGAAGACATACAAGACCACTGATAATCTCCCTCGATCTGGGGCTCCACGCAAGATCTCATCCCGTGGGGTCAAATGATCACAAGAACAGTGAGCAAAAATCCCAGAACCACATGGGGGGACCTAGTGAATGACCTGTAGAGAGCTGGGACCAAAGTAAAAAAGCATACCATCAGTAACACACTACGCCACCAGGGACTCAAATCCTGCAGTGCCAGACGTGTCCCCCTGCTTAAGCCAGTACATGTCCAGGCCCGTCTGAAGTTTGCTAGAGAGCATTTGGATGATCCAGAAGAAGATTGGGAGAATGTCATATGGTTAGATCAAACCAAAATATAACTTTTTGGTAAAAACTCAACTCGTCGTGATTGGAGGACAAAGAATGCTGAGTTGCATCCAAAGAACACCATACCTACTGTGAAGCATGGGGGTGGAAACATCATGCTTTGGGGCTGTTTTTCTGCAAAGGGACAAGGACGACTGATCCGTGTAAAGGAAAGAATGAATGGGGCCATGTATTGTGAGATTTTGAGTGAAAACCTCCTTCCATCAGCAAGGGCATTGAAGATAAAACGTGGCTGGGTCTTTCAGCATGACAATTATCCCAAACACGCTGCCCGGGCAACGAAGGAGTGGCTTCGTAAGAAGCATTTCAAGGTCCTGGAGTGGCCTAGCCAGTCTCCAGATCTCAACCCCATAGAAAATCTTTGGAGGGAGTTGAAAGTCCATGTTGCCCAGCAACAGCCCCAAAACATCACTGCTCTAGAGGAGATCTGCATGGAGGAATGGGCCAAAATACCAGCAACAGTGTGTGAAAACCTTGTGAAGACATACAGAAAACATTTGACCTCTGTCATTGCCAACAAAGGGTATATAACAAAGTATCGAGATAAACTTTTGTTATTGACCCAAATACTTATTTTAAACCATAATTTGCAAATAAATTCATTAAAATCCTACAATGTGATTTTCTGGGGGGAAAAATCTAATTTTGTCTGTCATAGTTGAAGTGTACCTATGATGAAAATTACAGTCCACTCTCATCTTTTTACGTGGGAAAACTTGCACAATACTTTTTTGCCCCACTGTATATGCCCACACACTCACAAATATACATACAGCATGAATACTCACACATACACAACATGCCTACACACACACACACACACACACACACACACACACACACACACACACACACACACACACACACACACACACACACACACACACACACACACACACACACACACACACACACACACACACACACACACACACACACTTACAGTATGCACACACACTAACAGCTCTGACAAACTTAGTAGAAGAACAAATAATCTGTCAGATAGATGTGAATGAAAAGGTCAACCAGTGAAGAATAAACACCATCGCAAATACAATCCATATTTATGTTTATTTATTTTCCCTTTTCTACTTGAACTATTTGTACATAATATGACATTTGAAATGTATTTGTTCTTTTGGAACTGTTGTGAGTGTAATGTTAACTGTAAATTTGTATTTAAAAAAAATCTATTCCACTTGCTTTGGCAATGTTAACATATGTTTCCCACTCCAATAAAGCCCCTGAATTGAAAGAGAGAAAGAAAGAAAGAGAGAGAGAGAGAGAGAGAGGAAGAAAGAAAGAAAGAAAGAAAGAAAGAAAGAAAGAAAGAAAGAAAGAAAGAAAGAGAGAGAGAGAGAGAGAGTGAACAGGAAACAGCTTGGGGATAAATGCTTACTTAGCAGTTAGCAGGTATGAAAAAATAAGACGTTAATGATAATGAATGTCTGGGAGTAGCATTAAGGAAGATGTCACATTTCCTCTGGCTCTCCCTTTGAAACACTGCCTCTCCCTGCTCCCCATCCTGCACACAAGATGGAGGACATTTTGCAGAGAGGGTTTGTCCTCTCTGTTCTGAACAGAAGGAGACATGCTCAAATCCAGGCCGGGCGTCACCGGAGGAATACATAATTAAAGCTGCTGTCACTATGCAGTCAGCAGGTGAATCAGAAAGCAGCAAGGTAAAACACAGACAGAGAGACCAGACGAAGACTACCTTCATTTACATCTCTGTGGAAAAAAAGGTGCTAAGTAGAACCATACGATGTTCCTTGGTTTGTCGCCACAGGGAAACCCCTTTTGATGCTTGGCAGAACCCTTTGCAAAGGGTTCTATCTAGAACCCTATATGTAGGGTTCTTCAAAGAACCCCCTGTTTATGGTTATACCTAGAACCCTCTATGAAGGGTTCTACCGAGAACCCTTTTATCTTTGGAGGGTTCTTCCTAGAACTCTATATGAACGGTTCCACCAGCCTTATTAGCCTTTAACATTGTATTATTTATGACAATACATGACATACTGTATATCATAATGCCTTTCTTTGACAGCCGAGTTATACACTAACACATTGGTGTTAGGAATATCAATTTTTACAGGCCGCATCAGGCCTGCCAGTCACATTATGCTGGATTGTAAAGTGATGTGTAATTCCTGCTGGAATCAGGCCGGAGTTAGGATATCCAACAAGTAGAATTGTTAGTCACCCACAACCTGCATGCAGAATGACTGCCAGGGTAGGGAAGATTGAATACTGAGACTACCTAAACCATCTAAACTGGAACAACTATATCAGAAACAGGTGCTATGAATCCAATTACTAACAGAATGGATCCATTTAGAAAACGGTATGTTATTTATCTTGGTGTAGCATACAATTTACCAACCAATCAATATACATGCAAAAACACAGATATTACAGTAAAACAAACACTTCTGAAAATCTCCCTGCAATAGAGCATGCTGGGAAATATTAGAGCCTCCATTGGTTGTAGAGCCCTAATTTAAAAAATGTAATAAAAAATTATCAAAGAAAGCTTTCTTCCCCAAAAAATTATTTGGACGTTAAAGGTTCTTAGTAGAACCATTCTCCTTACTCTTGTCTTCCAAAAATGGTTATCAAAACGGTTCTTGTTAAAACTCCACAAAGAAGCAAAAAATGGCTTCAACAGAGAGGGCTGCCTTGCTTCTAGCTCATAGAAAACTTTTTTTTTATACTATTTCTTACATTATGTTTTGTGTTATTACATACAGCCGGGAAGAACTATTGGATATCAGAGCCACAGTATCTCACCAGCACTACCAGCATTAAGACCAGGAATACAACTTTCCTAAAGCGGATCCTTTGTTTGCACCCACCAGGACAATTTAATTGATCCCATAGGCCGACCCCAGTGAAGGAGAGTTACTCGGAATGGTCTTCAAGTCCGATTTAGGAGGCGTGCACACTACCCACCGCTTCCGAGTATATTGCTCGCTAATGTTCAGTCTCTGGATAATAATGTTGATGTGCAAGAGTGCAGGGCAAGAGTTTCTTTCAGAGAGACATCTGGTATTGTAACATACTCTGTTTCACGGAAAATTGCTCGCTTGGGATATAATGTCTGTCGGTCCAGCCAGCTGGGTTCTCAGTTCATCACGTAGACAGTAATAAATATCTATCTGGGAAGAAGGGCAGGGGTGTATGTTTCATGATTATTAACAACTCATGGTATAATTGTGATAACATACAGGAACTCAAGTCCTTTTGTTCACCCGACCTAGAATATCTCACAATCAAATGCCGACCGTATTATCTCCCAAGATAATTTTCTTTGGTTATAGTCCGTGTATATCCCCCGCAAGCCGATAACACGATGGCCCTCAAAGAAATTCACTGGACATTATGCAAACTGGAAACCACATATCCTGAGGCTGCATTTATTAGCTGGTGAATTTAACAAAATAAATTTGAGAAAAAGGCTGGCAAAGTTCTATCAACACAGAAGAATGTAGTACTCACTGCTAAAACACTCAAACACTGCTACTCCAAATTGCTTAAAAGGCCCTTCCCAGCCCTACTTGTCAGGATTTGGCCAGGGTTGTTCCGGGTTTTGGTCAGTAGATGCCCCCATTGTGCTTTTTGTCCCTATGTTTTTCCCTTGATCCCCATTATTATTTGCACCTGTGTCTCGTTTCCCCTGATTGTATTTAAACCCTTTGTTTCCCTCAGTTCTGTGCTCTGTGTTTGTATGTTAGCACCCTGCCCTAGTGTTCTGTGTGCTCTTGTCGATTCCGGGTGACGTTCTTGTGGTATTCTGTTTTTTGTTTTTGTTTATTTTTGGTGAGTTTCTTTTGTGGTCTTTTTGTGTTTTTCCTACCACCTTTTGGATTTGCCATTTTTTGTATTTTAGGATTTTTTTCTTTATTAAATACACCGTCTTAAGTACTGCTGTGTCTGCCTCATCTTCTGGGTTCTGCTGTCTATTCGTGGCTCAGTTGGTTAAGTGACTGTTTCTCACTCCGGAGACCCAGGTTCGAAACCGGGTCCTGACAGAAACACAGAGCCAAAAATTAACCCAGAGGCAGCCAGTTCCCAGGACCTTTTTGCCACGCTGTCCCACCACCAGGAGACTGTCCAATGCCACGAAGCCGCCCTGGTTCAGCAAGAGGCCTTAATGGCTAGACATTCTCATCTTCTGTCGGAGATGCTGACTTCCATTAAGCAAATATCTGATCGACTTACCCCGGCAACAGTTCCCATCCCAGTACCTCAGGTTCACGTACCCATGGCAGTTAACCCCCTGGCTGAACCTCGTCTTCCACCTCCCCAACGGTTCTCAGGTGATCCAAGTGCTTGTAGAGGCTTTCTCACTCAATGTTCTCTCTCCTTTGAGCTGCAACCCTCGTCGTTTCCCACCGACCGGTCTAAGATCGCATATATCATCACCCTGCTGTCGGAAAAAGCCCTGGCCTGGGCTACTGCTGTGTGGGATGCCCATAGTTCCTGCTGTGCCAGCTACTCTGCCTTTGCTGAGGAATTCAAACGAGTGTTTCAAGGCCCAAGCAGTGGTTCTGACTCAGCCAAACAGCTCCTGACTCTCCATCAAGGTTGGCGCAGCGTGACGGACTATGCCATCCAGTTCCGCACGGTGGCAGCAGCGAGTGGCTGGAACAACGAGGCGCTCACGGTGTGCTTTCTGAAAGGCCTTTCCGACACTATCCAAGATGAACTGGCCACTCGGGAACCACCGGACAATCTCGAGTCCCTGATCAAGTTGGCCTCACGCATTGACCAGCGTCTGAGAGAGAGAACTCAACCGTAGACCTCTAGCCCCTATCAGTCCCAGCTCCGAGTCCCCACCTTTATCATCGCTGGCTCCACCGGAACCCATGCAGATTGGACGCATCTCCCAGGCTGAGAGAGACCGCCGGATGAGGGAGCGACGCTGTCTATATTGCGGCAAACCGGGCCATTTCCGTTCCACGTGTCCCGGGCTCCAGGGAAACGCTCTGTCCCGTACAGACCGGGGGAACTGTAATGGGAAACATAACCTCCTCCCATCCGTCCAACTCCCGTCTGCTCATTCCAGTCACCCTCTCCTGGGACAACCACAAGCTTCACCTTCAAGCCTTGGTAGACTCTGGAGCCGCAGGTAACTTCATGGATGGTGTCTGGGTGAAGGAGAATGGCGTTCCCTCTGAACCTCTAAGTGACCCCATGAGGGTTACTACATTGGATGGAAGCCCTTTGGGATCTGGACTTGTCACTCATGTCACTACCTCCTTGAGACTTTCAGTTTCACAACACCAGGAATTGATGAACTTTCATTTGATCTCCTGTTCCGAGTTCCCTCTCGTCCTTGGATACCCCTGGCTTCACAGCCATAACCCTCACATCGACTGGTCTGTGGGCACTATCAAGCAGTGGGGTCCTACGTGCCAAGCTACTTGTATTTTCCAGAATTCCCCGAGTTCTACTCCCGAGTCTTTAGAATCCATCGACCTGACCCGAGTTCCCGAGTGTTACCATGACCTCAAACTGGTGTTTAGCAAACAGAGGGCCACCATGCTACCACCCCATAGACCTTACGATTGCCCCATCGACCTGTTTCCGGGCACTTGCCCCCAGGGGTCGGATCTTTTCCCTATCTCCACCCGAACGAGCTGCTATGGATACCTACATCAAGGACGCTCTGGAAGCAGGCCTCATGCGTCCATCCACCTCCCGGCGGGAGCAGGGTTTTTCTTTGTGGCCAAGAAAGACGGTGGATTACGTCCTTGCATCGACTACCGGGGACTCAATGACATAACCGTCCGTAACCGTTACCCGCTACCCCTTATGGCCACAGCCTTCGAGCTGCTCCAGGAAGCAGTTGTTTTCACTAAGCTTGACCTGCGGAACGCATACCATCTTGTGCGGATCAGACCTGGTGACGAGTGGAAGACCGCTTTCAACACGCCTACTGGTCACTATGAATACTTGGTGATGCCCTTCGGCCTGACCAACGCCCCAGCGGTGTTCCAAGCGCTCATAAACGATGTGCTTAGGGATATGCTTAACATATTTGTGTTCGTTTACTTGGATGACATCCTCATCTTTTCGAGCTCCCTTCAAGAACACACTAAGCATGTCAGACAAGTACTCAAACGCCTCCTGGACAGCCATCTGTACGTTAAGCCGGAAAAATGTGAATTCCATTCATCCCGAGTACAATTCCTGGGATTTGTAGTGGAACCCGGTCGAGTCCAAATGGACCCTAGGAAGGTAGGGGCGGTAGCGGATTGGCCCACCCCCAAATCCGTTAAGGATGTTCAGCGTTTCCTGGGCTTCACAAACTTTTACCGCAAGTTCATCAAGAACTTCAGTTTGGTGGCAGCTCCTCTCTCAGCTTTAACCAAAGGTGGCAATGCAAGGTTTTTGTGGGGAAGAGAAGCTGAGACGGCCTTCCAAGGACTCAAGCAGCGCGTCCTCTCTGCTCCCATCCTGATACTACCGACTACGGATGAACCATTTGTGGTGGAGGTAGACGCATCAGAGGTTGGTGTTAGAGCTGTCCTGTCTCAGAGGGGTGAAGACAAGAAGCTTCATCCGTGCGCTTTCTTCTCACACCGGCTTACCCCGACTGAGAGGAACTACGATGTGGGGATCGTGAACTCCTAGCGGTTAAGATGGCATTGAAGGAATGGAGACACTGGCTCGAGGGGGCTTCTCACCCGTTTCAAGTGCTTACGGACCACAAAAATCTGGAGTATATCCAGCAGGCGAAGCGATTGAACTCTAGACAAGCTAGATGGTCTCTTTTCTTCAATCGATTCCAGTTTATCCTCACCTATCGGCCCGGGTCGAAGAATCTCAAACCGGATGCCCTGTCCCGAGTCTACGCTCCTGCCATTCGAGATGACACGGACATGCCTGTCCTTCCTGCTGCTAAGATTGTGGCTCCGATCTCGTGGCAAGTTGAGGATACCGTGAGACGTGCTCAAGCTAGCGAACCGGACCCTAAAGGGGGCCCTGCCAATCGGTTGTTTGTCCCCAAGGCAGTGAGGACTCAGGTCCTTCTGTGGGGGCACTCCTCTCGCCTCACCTGTCATCCGGGCGTAGGTCGCACCTTGGAGTTCATCCAGCGTAAGTTCTGGTGGCCTACCATAAGAGAAGACGTTGCCACTTTCGTCAATGCCTGCCATGTGTGCTGCCAGGGCAAATCTTCTCACCTCCGCCCTCAAGGACTCCTTCACCCTTTACCTGTTCCCCACAGACCCTGGTCCCATATCTCATTGGACTTTATTACTGGACTTCCTCCATCCCATGGCAATACTACTATCCTAGTCATAATCGACAGGTTTTCAAAGGCGGCCAGGTTCGTCCCTCTGACTAAGTTACCTTCTGCCAAGGAAACGGCTGAGTTGGTAATTAATCATGTGTTCCGAGTCTTCGGCATTCCTCAAGATGTGGTTTCTGACAGAGGTCCCCAGTTCGCCTCAAGGTTTTGGAAGGCCTTCTGCCAACTCATGGGGGCTTCTGCCAGTCTATCTTCAGGGTACCATCCGGAGTCCAACGGCCAAACAGAGAGGATGAATCAAGAGCTGGAAACCACCCTCCGATGTATGACTCGTGACAACCCGTCCACATGGTCATCCTTTATTGTTTGGGCCGAATACGCGCACAACACCTTGCGCTCCTCCTCCACTGGTATGTCCCCGCACGAGTGTCAGTTTGGCTATGCCCTCCATTGTTCCCGGACCAGGAGGCAGAAGTCAGAGTGCCTTCAGCCTTGAGGTTCGTCAGACGCTGTCGGCTTATGTGGAGGAAGACCCGTCTTAATCTGATGCGTTCCTCACAGAGGTATCAACAACAAGCCAACAGACGTCGCCGTCCCGGGCCTACCCTGCGCCCCGGCCAGAGAGTCTGGCTTTCCACAAGAGACTTACCTCTACGGGTGGAGTCTCGCAAGCTGTCCCAAAAATACATCGGTCCCTTCAAGGTTGCCAGGAGAGTTAACCCAGTTTCTTATCGCCTACACTTACCCAGATCCCTTAAGATTAATCCCACATTTCATGTGTCATTGTTAAAACCTGTTGTTTTTTCTCCCCTTGTCCCGGCAGACAGACCTCCCCCTCCGCCTCGTGTCATTGGAGGCCAGCCGGCTTATACCGTCCACCGGATACTGGATTCCCGCCGGGTGCAGCGGTCCTGGCAGTATCTGGTGGACTGGGAAGGCTACGGTCCTGAGGAGCGCTCCTGGGTTCCTGCCAAAGACATCCTGGACCCTGACCTCATTCGTCAGTTCAGGGTCCTCCACCCTGAGAGAGCTGGTAGGAACGTCAGGAGCCGTTCCTAGGGGGGATTCTGTCAGGATTTGGCCAGGGTTGTTCCGGGTTTTGGTCAGTAGATGCCCCCATTGTGCTTTTTGTCCCTATGTTTTTCCCTTGATCCCCATTATTATTTGCACCTGTGTCTCGTTTCCCCTGATTGTATTTAAACCCTTTGTTTCCCTCAGTTCTGTGCTCTGTGTTTGTATGTTAGCACCCTGCCCTAGTGTTCTGTGTGCTCTTGTCGATTCCGGGTGACGTTCTTGTGGTATTCTGTTTTTTGTTTTTGTTTATTTTTGGTGAGTTTCTTTTGAGGTCTTTTGTGTTTTTCCTACCACCTTTTGGATTTGCCATTTTTTGTATTTTAGGATTTTTTTCTTTATTAAATACACCGTCTTAAGTACTGCTGTGTCTGCCTCATCTTCTGGGTTCTGCTGTCTATTCGTGGCTCAGTTGGTTAAGTGACTGTTTCTCACTCCGGAGACCCAGGTTTGAAACCGGGTCCTGACACTACTTTCGGGAAATCTGACCACAAATCCATTTTGCTCCTCCCTTCCTATAGGCAGAAATTAAAACAGGAAGTACCTGTGCTAAGGACTATTCAATGCTGGTCTGACCAATCAGCATCCGTGATTCAAGATTGTTTTGATCACGTGGACTGGGATATGTTCCGGGTAGCTTCAGAGATTAACATTGACGCATATACTGATACGGTGACTGAGTTTATCAGGAAGTGTATAAGATATGTTGTGCCCACTGTGACTAGTAAAACCTACCCTAACCAGAAACTGTGGATAGATGGCAGCATTCGTACAAAACTGAATGTTCGAACCACCGCATTTAACCAGTGACTGGGAATATGACAGAATACAAACTGTGTAGTTATCTCCCAGCAAGGCAATAAAACAGGCAAGATGTCAGTTTAGAGACAAAGTGAGGTCGGAATTCAACGGCTCAGACAGAACACGCATGTGGCAGGGTCTACAGACAATCAAGGACTACAAAAGGAAAAACAGCCACGTTGAGGACACTAACGTATTGCTTCCGGACAAGCTAAACACCTTCTTTGCCCACTCTGAGGATAACACAATGACAATAACACGGGCCGCTACCAATGACAGTGGACTCTCCTTCTCAGTGGCGTGTTAACCCTAGAAAAGGCTGCCGGCATCCCTAGTTGCATCCTCAGTGGTTGCGCAGACCAGCAGGCTGGTGTGTTTACGGACATATTCAATCTCTCCCTATCCAAGTCTGTTATCCCCACATGCTTCAAGATGGCCACCATTGTTCCTGAACCCAAGAAAGCAAAGGTAACTAAATGCCCCATAGCACTGTCATCATGGAGTGATTTGAGAGATTATTAAAGGATCATATCATTTCTACCTTACCTGTTACCCTAGACCCACTTCAATTTGGTTACCGCCCCAATAGATCCACAGACGATGCAATTGCCATCACACTGCATACTGCCCTATCCCATCTGGACGAGAGGAATGCCCATGTAAGAATGCTGATCATTGACTATAGCTTGGCATTCAAAACCATAGTACCCTCCAAGCTCATCATTAAGCTTGAGGCCCTGGGTCTGAACCCCACCCTGTGCAACTGGGTCCTGACCTTCCTGACGGGCCACCCCCAGGTGGTGAAGGTAAGAAACAACACTACCTACCCTCCAGGACACCTACATTACCCAATGTCACAGGAAGGCCAAAAAGATCATCAAGGACAACAACCACCCGAGTCACTGCCTGTTCACACCACTATCATCCAGAAGAAAGTCAGTACAGGTGCATCAAAGCTGGGACCGAGAGACTGAAAAACAGCTTCTATCTCAAGGCCATCAGACTTGTAAATAGCCATCACTAGCACACTAGAGGCTGCTGGCCACTGGCCACTTTAATAAATGGAACACTAGTAACTTTAATAATGTTTACATATCTTGCATTACTCATCTCATATGTATATACTCTATTCTATTCTACTGTATCTTATTCTAGGCCACTCTGACATTGCTCATCCATATATTTATATATTCTTAATTCCATTCCTTTACTTAGAGTTGTGTGTATTCGGTATTTGTTGTGAAATTGTTAGATATTACTTGTTAGATATTGCTGCACTATCAGCGCTAGAAACACAAGCATTTCACTACACCCGCTATAACATCTGCAAAACCCATGTATGTGACCAAAACAATTTGATTTGATTTGAAGAACCCTTTTGGAAAGTGTTCAGCCCATCGAGGAAACCCTTACTCAATATTCAATACAAATGTAACTAACAAATATCTGAGGATTTGGGGGTGCTTAAAGCAAATGAGTGAGTTGCAGTACACTGATGGCAGTACACTGATGGCAGTACACTGATGGCAGTACACTGATGGCAGTAAACTGATGGCAGTACACTGATGGCAGTACACTGATGGCAGTACACTGATGGCTAACCTACTAGCCAGTGAATGCTTTTACCTTTACACACACTCATTAGTCTAGTTCATCAATTGACTGCTTTTAACAGCTGTAGCGTTATCCCTAGTGGAGCTAGGGCTGGTACCACTAGCTGACGGTACACAAATTGGACATTAAATCATTGTCCCGCCATCATGACAAAGGTAAATACCTCAGGCATTGAACACCTCCATAATAATCAGAGCAGGAGGTGGGCTGTGTGGATGTGTGTTGCTGGAGGGGACAGCGTGTATGTGTGTTTATGCATGTGTGTGTGTGTGTGTGTGTCTGCTCTAAATGGTCAGTGACAGTGGGTCTTGTTGATGCTTATCCTCTAGTGTAATGCTTCTGATCTGACCTAGCCTAGCGCTGCTCAGTGGGCTGGTCAGCGGAACAATAAACATGTCAATCAAGCTAACACGTCACGTCACATTGTTAATGGACCTGGATATACAACCTGTCTCCTATCCCCGGGGCACACAGAGAGAGAGAGAGACACACACACACCCACAGGGATACAAGAAAGCGCGCCCACACACACACACACACACACACACACACACACACACACACACACACACACACACACACACACACACACAGAGGGCCTGTATATTCAACTTGGCAGCTGCCAACAAGGACCTCTGGGGCCCAATAACAAAGCCTAGCAAGGGGAGAGAGAATCTGGGGCACACACACACTCTCAAACAACACACACACACTCACACATAGATCCATCATGGGATAGAGAGTGTCAGGTTAAATGTATGGAGTAAAAAGTTCATTATTTTCTTTTGGAATGTAGTGAAGTAAAAGTAAAAGTTGTCAAAAATGTATATAGTAAAGTAAAGTACAGATACCCGCCAAAAAATACTTAAGTAGTACTTCAAAGTATTTTTACTTCAGTACTTTACACCACTGCCAACAACTGTAACAATGTAGTTGAGAGACAAAAAGTGCTAATTGTGCAAATGTACACAGAACAAAAATATGAACGCAATATGTAAAGAGTTGGTCCCATGTTACATGATCTGAAATTAAATAATTTTGGGCTCAAATTTGTTTACATCCCTGTCAGTGAGCATTTCTCCTTTGTCAAGATAATCCATCCACCTGACAGGTGTGGCATATCAAGAAGCTGATTGAACAGCATGATTATAACACAGGTGAACCTTGTGCTGGGGACAATAAAAGGTCACTCTAAAATTTGCAGTTTTGTCACACAATACAATGCCACAGATGTCTTAAGTTTTGAAGGAGGGTGCAATTGACATACTGACTGCAGGAATGTCCATGAGAGCTGTTGGCAGAGAATTTAATGTTAATTTCTCTACCATAAGCCACCTCCAATGTCATTTTATAGAATTTTGCAGTATGTCTAACCAGCCTCACAACCACAGACTATGTGTTACCACGCCAACCCAGGACCTACACTTCTGGCTTCTTCCCTTGAGACTAGACACCCGGACAGCTGATGAAATTGTGGGTTTGCATAACTGAAGAATTTCTGCATAAACTGTCACAAACATTCTCAGGGTAGATCATCTGTGTGCTCGTCGTCCTCACAAGGGTCTTGACCTGACTGCAGTTCGGCGTAATAACCAACTTCAGTGGGCAAAGGCTCACCTTTGGCGGCCACTGGCACACTGGAGAAGTGTGCTCTTCACGGATGTATCCCCATTTCAACTGCACCGGGCAGATGGCGTTGTGTGGGCGAGCGGTTTGCTGAAGTCAACGTTGTCAACACAGTGCCCCATGGTGGCGGTGGGGTTATGGTATAGCAGGCATAAGCTACGGACAACGAATACAACTGCATTTTATTGATATGGTGACGAGATCCTGAGGCCTATTATCATGCCATTCATCCTCCACCATCACCTCATGTTTCAGCATGAAAATGCACGGCCCCATGTCGCAAGGATCTGCACACAGTTCCTGAAAGCTGAAAATGTCCCAGTTCTTCCATGGCCTGCATACTCACCCTGTATACTCAATATGTTCCAGTTCCCACCAATATCCAGCAACTTCTCACAGCCATTGAAGAGGAGTGGGACAACATTCCTCAGGCCACAATCAACAGCCTGATCAAGGAGATGTGACACGCTGCATGAGGCAAATAGTGGTCTCACTAGATACTGACTGGTTTTCTGATCCACGCCCCTACCTTTTTTTAAGGGTATCTGTGACCAACAGATGCATATCTATATTCCCAATCATGTGAAATCCATAGATTAGGGCCTAATGAATATATTTCAATTGACTGATGTCCTTATATGAACTGTAACTCAGCAAAATCTTTTTAATCGTTGCATGTTGTGGTTATATTTTAGTTCAGCGACTGCAGCCCCACACTGTACTGTGCAGCACACTGTGCAGCATATCGGATTGACCATGCAATGCCTTTTACTGCCTTGGTGGCCTGAAGAATCCTCTCTAACCATGTAATTTATCTCTTGCTGTCTACCAAAGAATTTTCAAGCATGTCCAAGTACGTAGGCGTTATTGTGTCTGAGAATCATCTCTTTTACCCAGGGTCTTGCTGGTCCATGGCTAAACTTTAATTAAACCTACAGATCCATTGACCCAGGTCTACAAAAGGTTTACAGGTCAAATGTACATACATACAGGTCTTGTGGGAAAAAGACAAGAATAAAGATGTGGGCTAAAGCCAGCTTATAGCACTACAATTCCATTATTCCCCCCTCCTCCAATTCTCTTGGCTTAAGAGCTAAAAGTCTGATAAGGTTTTGTAACCTGTCTTTCTTGTACTGAAAGAGATTTACTGACTTGGTATCAACGGTAGTAAGAATTATTGTTTTAGGACTCATTTTTTAGTGGAGAGATATCAATAATAAAAGCTAGTGTCTGTCTCCTCCTTCTGTAGGCAGTGGGAGGAGTTACATACAAAAATCCAGTTGTTTTTACATGAACTTTCTGGCATCCAATTACCTGTAAGTTACTGTAAAGAAATACAGTATGTTACTGTAAATTCCAAATAAATGTTGATTTTACAGTACATTACTGTAAACTGTACAGTAATATATTGTTAAAACAATGTAACTTTGGACTTTAACATAAGGTACCTTTTTTTCCCAGTAATTTACAGCTGCCAGTAAGTTACAGTAAAAAAAAAAGGAATTTTTTTTGTTTGTTTTACAGTGTATGTATGTGACGCAGTGTATGTATGTGTACAGTGACGCATGGAGTTACAGACTGGAGAGGGAATCAAGGGATTCAGTGACAGGGCACGATTTTGGAGGATACATTTAACATACGCACGCACGGATGAAGGGATGTGGGTATTAGAGCCTAAAGTACTGCATACCCCATTTATTGGTAATAAGAGCTGTATCCTCCACTCTGACTGACAGGAAGACAGAAAGACAGAGACCAGCAGATCTTTCACACCCACCCACACACACTGCAGCTTGGACCACGGTAGTGTTTCCCAATCCCATCAATTGGATGCAAAACACTTGTAATGCCCCACCAGTAACACTGAAATTCATCAGCAACAGCATTAAGCCTATTTGTATTCAACACTTGCACGGAGATAACACTCAAAAATCATCTGTGTAAGAACTGAGAAGCAGCTTTTCTGCCATTGAAATGCTTGGGGAGGTTAAATAAAACATTTTCCTCATCAATCTACACACAATACACCATAATGACAAAATGGAAACAGGTTTTAAGAATTTTTTGCAAATGTAGTCAAAATCCAAAACAAAAATACCTAATTTGCATAAGTATCCAGACCCTTTGCTATGAGACTCTTTGCTATGAGAATTGAGCTCAGGTGTATCCTGTTCCCATTGATCATCCTTGAGATGTTTTAACAAATTGATTGGAGTTCACCTGTTGTAAATACAATTGATTGGACATGACTTGGAAAGGCACACACCTGTCTATATTAGGTCCCACATTTAACAGTGCATGTCAGAGCAAAAATCAAGCCATGAGGTTGAAGGAATTGTCTGTAGAGGTCCAAGACAGGATTGTGCCAAGGCACAGATCTGGGGAAGGATACCAGAAACATTAAGCAGCATTGAAGGTTCCAAAGAAAACAGTGGCCTCCATCATTCTTAAATGGAAAGAGTTTGGAATCACCAAGACTCTTCCTCGAGCTGGCCGCCTGGGTCAAACTGGGAAATCGGGGGAGAATGGCCTTGGTCAGGGAGGTGAAAGAAGAACACGATGGTCACTCTGACAGAACTCCAGAGATCCTCTGTGGAGATGGGTGAACCTTTCCAGGAGGACAAGCATTTCTGCAGCGCTACACCAATCAGGCCTTTATGGTAGACTGGCCAGACGGAAGTCACTTCTCAGTAAAAGGCACATGACAGCCCGCTGGGAGTTTGGAAAAAGACACCTAAAGAATTCTCAGACCATAAGAAACAAAAATGCTCTGGTCTGATGAAACCAAGATTTAATTATTTTGCCTGAATGTCAAGCGTCACACCTGGAGGAAACCTGGCACCATCCCTGCAGTGAAGCATGCTGGTGACAACATAATGCTGTTGGGATGTTTTTAAGTGGTGTGTACATGGAAATTAGTCAGGATCAAGGAAAAGATGACCAGAGCAAAGTACAAAGAGATCCTTGATGAAAACCTGCTCCAGAGCGCTCAGGACCTCAGACTGGGATAAAGGTTCACCTTCCAACAGGACAACATCCCTAAGCACAACGTCAAGACTATGCATGAGTGGCTTCAGGGCAAGTCTCTGAATGTCCTTGAGTGGCCCTGCCAGAACCTGGACTTGAACCCGATCTAACATCTCTAGAGAGACCTGAAAATTGCTGTGCAGTGACGCTCCCCATCCAACCTGACAGAACTTAAGAGGATCTGCAGAGTAGAATGGGAGAAACTCCCCAAAAATAGCTGTGCCAAGCTTGCAGCGTCATACCCAAGAAAACTTAAGGCTGTAATCACTGCCAAAAGCGCTTCAACAAAGTACTGACTAAAGGGTCTGAATACTTATGTAAATGTGATATTTTAGTTCTTTATTTTGAATAGATTTGTAAAAAAAACAATTGAAAAACCTATTTTTGCTTTGTCTTTATGGTATATTGTGTGTAGATAGATGAGGAGAAAAAAAACATTTGAATCAATTTTAAAATAAGGCTCTAACGTAACAAAATTTAGAAAAAGACAAAGGGTCTGAATACTTTCCAAATGCACTGTATATAACAATAATTCTCAGGAGCTTTTGGTGTAAAAGTAAATGACTAAAACCAGATATAGAAAAGATAATTAACCTATGTATTTTTAAATGTCTCTACACCCCCAAGATCGGGGCTAAAATTATTTATAAAATTCAGCTTCGCTGAATGTCGATTTCAGCCGCACTGACCATGCCACACCCACCACCCTTTTTGATCTGAAGAAATGGTTGGGATTGGGTGAGTTTAACACAAATTCATCAACAGTTTGTAAAGACAGTGTAGGAGAGGAGAAGAGAAGAGAAGAGGAGAGGAGAGGAAGGGAGAGGAGAGGAGAGGAGAGGAGAGGAGAGGAGAGGAGAGGAGAGGAGAGGAGAGGAGAGAGGAGAGAAGAGAAGAGGAGAGGAGAGGAGAGGAGAGAGAGAGAGAGAGAGAGAGAGAGAGAGAGAGAGAGAGAGAGAGAAAGGGAGAGAGAGAGAAAGGGAGAGAGAGAGAGAGAGAGAGAAAGTGAGGAGAGGAGAGGAAAGGGAGGAGAGGTTTGAGAGAAGAGGAGAGGAAAGCGAGGAGAGGAGAGAGAACAGGAGAGGAAAGCGAGGAGAGAAAAGAGACGGGAGGAACAAGAAGAGGAGAGGAGAGGAAAGAAGAGGAGAGGAAAAGAGAGTCTGCAATATAACGCTAAGCTTGGGCGGTATCCAAATCATGGCCTTTAAATTAGTATATTCGGCAATTTCAGCCACACCCGTTGCAGACAGGTGTACAAAATTGTGCACACAGCCATGGAATCTCCATAGACAAACATTGGCAGTAGAATGGCCTTACTGAAGAGCTCAGTGACTTTCAACATGACACAGTCATAGGATGCCACCTTTCCAACAAATCAGTTTATCAAATTTCTGCCCTGCTAGAGCTGCCCCAGTCAACTGTAAGTGCTGTTATTGTGAAGTGGAAACATCTAGGAGCAACAACGGCTCAGCCGCGAAGTGTTAGGCCACACAAACTCACAGAATGGGATTGCCTGAAAATGTTCTGTCCTCGGTTGCACTCACTACCGAGTTCCAAACTGCCTCTGGAAGCAACGTCAGCACAATAACTTTTTCTGGGAGCTTCATGAAATGGGTTTCCATGGCCAAGCATCCGCACACAAGCCAAAGATCCCATTCACAATGCCAAGCGTAGACTGGAGTGGTTTAAAGCTCACCACCATTGGACTCTGGAGCATTGGAAATAATGAGTGATGATTCACGCTTCACTATCTGGCAATCCGATGGACGAATCTGGGTTTGGCGGATGCCAGGAGAACGCTACCTGCCCCAATGCATAGTGCCAACTGTAAGGTTTGGTGGATGATAAATAATGGTCTGGGATGTTTTTCATGGTTTGGGCTAGGCCCCGTAGTTCCAAAGAAGGGAAATGTTAAGGCTACAACATACAATGACATTTGAGATGATTCTGTGCTTCCAACTTTGTGGCAACAGTTTGGGGAAGGCCCTTTCCTGTTTCAGCATGACAATGTCCCCGTGCACAAAGCCAGGTCCATACAGAAATGGTTTGTCGAGATTAGTGTGAAGAACTTGACTGGCCTGCACAGAGCCCTGACCTCAACCCCATCAAACACCTTTGGGATTAATTGGAAAGCCGACTGCGTTCCCACATCAGGCCTCAGCCGGATCGTCAGGTTTTTACGCCTCAGAAGGTTCACTAGGTTCCCACATCCCAGCGGGATTATCAGTCTTTCACACCTCAATCAGTTCACCAGGTTCCCACGCCTCTGTCAGAATGTTGGGTTTCCACGCCCCAGCCAGCTGGACCAGCGCCCATGCCTCTGCTGGCCCATCAGGCTCGCCCAGGTGGGACGCCGGGTGGCTCCCCTAGAGGGATGAATGAGGGAGAGCAGGAGCAGGTGTGACAGTATCCCCCCTCTCGGTGCCAGGCTGCCAAGCCCTACACTCCTGACACCATCATTATGCACACTGGCTTCCCTCGTCACGCACATCAGCGATTCATTGGACTCACCTGGACTCAATCACATGTGTTATTACCTCCCCTATATCTGTCTGTCCCCAGCTCTGTTCCCCGCTTCAGCATTAATTGTCGTATGTCGTTTTGTTCCCCCTGTTCTGACGCTGTTCCTGTCCCGTTCCATGTCCGTGCTAATTAAATGTTCACTCTCCGTACCTGCGTCTCATCTCCAGCGTTGGTTCTTTCAAAACCAGAAGGCATTTTTAACTCAAATACTTAGAGTAAGTTGAACTCAGAGTTAATGAATGTTTATGTGGTACTGAGTCAAAACTAAATGAGAAGCTCTACTGCAGGTATATTTTTGGATTTTCACTTTGGCAGCTCGGGGATTTGATCTTGCAACCTTCCAGTTACTAGTCCAACGCTCTAACCACTACCTACACAAAGATAAAAAAAAATCTAAACTAATCCAATAGGAATTCCACATCACTTTGCAAGGTAGCAGAATGTGATTTACAGATAGGATTGCAAAATTCTGGGACATTTCCCAGTTTTCCCAGAAATCCTGGTTGGAAGATTACAGAATCTTTTTGTAAAATGTATTTTGAAACTTTGCAACCCTACTTGCAGGCTTAATGTAAACTATTAGTATTTTTTAAAATAATAATCATAATATTCACTTAGGAACCAATGTACCCTCAAAATATTTTTGGCACAAACTTGAACATCGTGAAAATGCTGTGCAAATTCCAGCACGCGATTACTGTGAACACTAACGCTTTACTTGCTTTAAGTTACAGTTTGAACAGTGGCCAAGTAGACTAGTGTGGCTATTTGATCATAATGTAGGCCAATCAGAGTAGCCTACCATCAAAAACAATGGAGAATAACATTTTAACATGGAAATAGCTGTTCTATAATTCAGCCTACAGTAGCAGACAGTGTGTGGTCTTCAATGTAGGCCTACATTCTATGAGAATTTGGAAAAAAAACAATCAGGGCTTGACATTAGCCTGTTTATCCACTTGTACTTCAGACAAGGAGGTGACTGAAAATGTTGTTGTGTTGTTTGATGCAAGAAACCACTTTACAAAACAAAATGCATTATTATTCCCACACCATTATTACAGAGAACAAACAAATTATGCTTCTCTCTGCTTGTTAGCTACTTAGCTTATTCAACACCGTCTCAAAATATAACAACTACTTAAGACAGAAAAAAGCTCTTTAACTGACTTGCTTTTAATAGATGTCTAGAAATGTACACATTTTGTGCTCTTGTAGGAAGCAATCACTCCCCTATTGCTGACAACAAATGATCTATAACTGGGCTAAAAACTCACTAACTAGCAGCTCTCGCTTTGATCTCAAAACAAGTGCATCTACTCATACCGCTCATGCTGTAAACACAGTCCAGTTCAAAGTGAATATAGGCCAACTGCAGCTCTGATTGGTAATGACACACCAGTCTGTGGTTCTGCCTACAACAAAATATCTTGCATAGTTTGTTTTGTATACTAAGTCTTGCATAGTTTGTTTTGTTTCTGGACTGTATGTGGCATTGAAATTTGTTAATATTGCGTTGATTCGATCACAATTTCCACAGTAAAGGGAAACGTTGATCGTGTTAACTAACAGGGAAGATCTAGAAAGTTGAGTGAAGCTCAATCTCGTGCTTCTCTCCTTGGGCTGATATTTCCTCTGCACTCTGCGCGGCAGTTCCGGGGAGCTGCACGGAACATTACTAGGAACTCACTTGGTGAATGACACATTTAGCACATTTTAGGCAGTTAACTTAATAGTTATAAGATATCTAGAAGACAAACATTAAGTTGTGAATTCCATACTCTAACTAGATCACCAGAAGTGTGCTGCACAACAGTGAGTGACTCACAAGGCTCCGGTCTCTCGTCGTTGTGTTCATGTAAAACACCATGTGACTGGGGACTGCCATTAAGTTTCATAACGAAAAATAATGTGACAGATGAAATGAAGAACGCAATCTTCTTTATCTCATAATGTATGGCACAAGTTGACTGCAGCTATTAACATTAAAAGCAGATACAAATATTCAAATATATATATATATAATTTAAATAAATAGTTTCAATGGTATATCCAAATAACCTTGTATATGCGGTATTTACGGTGTACAGCCCAAGCCTATAACACTCCCCACTAACAGACACCTGTTGGCCGGCAGAACCTCTGACCTGTTTTTGTATCAACACTGTATGCAAGGATTGCTTTGTGTTGTCTCAGAAATGCTGCAATATCTCACCAACCCCCTGGTCTCATCTCGGTGTCGTCGTGCTTCTCTTCTCTTTACATCCTGTAGGTCTGATATCTGATTGGAGGTTAACTCAACAGTAAGGCTTTTGGCCAACAACTCAGATTTAGAATCCAAAGAACTCAATTGTCCTGCTTCTGGTGAGATACATTTTATTTCTATACCCTCTCCTCCCCATGGACTATCGGGGCATGAACTCTCTCTCATTTTCCCTTTCTGACTCTTACGAGGAAGCCTCTCTCTCTCATTCTCTCTCTCCCCCCCCTCTCTCTCTCTCTCTCTCCCTCTCTCCCTCTCCCTCTCTCTCTCTCTCTCTCTCTCTCTCTCTCTCTCTCTCTCTCTCTCTCTCTCTCTCTTTCTCTCTCTCTCATCATGCCTACATTATGAAAGCTTTGTTAATGCTGATAATGCCTGTTACTTATGTTCATGTCTTGTAAGTGAGTCGTGTTCATTTTACAGTTATATTACATATCTGCCTTTGATAGACAATTCTCAGACCTTTTGATAGTTTATTCATTAACAACAATAGTCGTGTTTGCATATTGCTAAATCATCTTTACAGAGTCAGATAAACATTTTAGCATTTGTTCATATTAATTGTATAGTCTCATCACGTGTCGCATGTTGGTTACACATTATATACTTATTAATCACTGACTAGGGATGTGACAAATGGAAACATTTCCTTAACGGTTAAATGGTTTTCCGTTAAAACAATAAGAAAAATTACACCATTCCATGTGAATTCAAAATGAAGCTGCACTGTTGCCAGCATTGGTTTCGGGTCTCACGGCACATCTCTTTCAGATGGTTAACATTGCACCTGTACTACCATTACGGTACCTCAATTCCACCTTGCAAAGTTTGCATTTCCTCATTTAACTTCTCAAAGTATTGCCATACAGGACTTCGCTGCTGTCACTTGCCTTTCTCTGCCATTTTCCCAACTGTTAACGATGATCAGGGTTGCCAGGTCTTGCAAAAATGTCCAGCCCAATGATCCCACAAAAGTTTGGGCTAGTTTTCAGGCCTTGTTGGCATGTTTTGAGAGGTCATTGCGCTCGAAATCCTGATCATCGTTAACAGTTGGAAAAATGGCAGAGAACGTCAAGCGACAGCAGTAAAGCCCTGAAGGTGTCGCCATTCGTTGTTCTCACATCGTTTGTCATGACGTGCGCGAGTGCTGCTCTCCTCTCAGTCATGTGACTCAGCCGCCTGCTACCTTGCCTGGTGCAATGCTCTCTCACACACACACACACCTCTCCGGCCCTCCTCCTCGCTCCCCACCACTCACTGACTTGCTCAGCAACAGCCTGTCTCATTCCTGATAGTCAGCAGCAGCAGGTCACAGTGAAATTAATAGAAATGTCATGGCGGCCGTGGTGCAATTTAGAAGTAGCCCAAAAACCTGCAACCCCCGACCAATACATTTTCACCTGCAACATCGTTTTCAAAGTCCCAATTGCGGGAAACTGCGGACATGGCAACCCTGACGACAATGACGTAGAGGTGGAGAGTCGAATCCAAAAGAATTGATTCGACTGTTTGCGACTGTTTGAGTGTCAAGATTAGATTCTGCACCACTTGGTGATTTAGAAAGTCATAGACAATCAATCAATATAATAACAATATTTTTAGCAAAAAAATGTGTTTTTAAATGTATAATATGTAGAAACTATGAGAATAGAAAGGTTCAGAACTTTTGTAAAACATCACAGCACAGTGGAAAAACCTTTTCCCCCTCAGGAAAAGATTTGGCATGGTCCCCCAGATCCTCAGAAGGACTTATACAGCTGCACCATCGAGAGCATCCTGACCGGTTGCATCACCGCCTGGTATGGCAACTGCTTGGCATCTGACCATAAGGTGCTACAGAGGGTAGTGCGAACGGCCCTGTACATCACTGGGGCCAAGCTTCCTGCCATCCAGGACCTATATAATAGGCCGTGTCAGAGGAAAGCCCATAAAATTGTGAGAGACTCCAGTTAGAGATTATTTTCTCTGCTACATGGCAAGCGGTTCTGGAGCGCCAAGTCTAGAACCAAAAGACTTCTCAACAGCTTCTAACCTCAAGCCATTAGACTGCTGAACAACTCATAAAAATCACCACCGGACAATTGACACCCCCCCTCCTCTTGTACACTGCTGCTACTCGCTGTTTGTTTGTTACCTATGCATAGTCACTTCGCCCCCACCTACATGTACAGATTACATTAACTAGCCTGTACCCCTGCACACTGCCTCTGTACCGGTGCCCCCTGTATATAGCCTCATTATTGTTATTCTTATTGTGTTATTTTTTATTATTACATTTTATTTTAGTCGACTTGGTAAATATTTTCTTCTTCTTGAACTGCACTGTTGGTTAAGGGCTTGTAAGTAAGCATTTCACGGTAACGTCTACACTTGTTGTATTCGGCGCATGTGACAAATAAAGTTTGATTTGATTTGAAATATATGGCAAATATAAATAAAACATGGAGGGTGTTAAGAGATAGATGGGATGGGTTGAGTGGAGCAGATGGGTGGGATTAAAAACAACAAGATAAATAAATTAAAATATACTATGTCAGTAAAATGTTTATAGGTTCAAAACTTTTTTAAATCAGCACAGTTAAAGTACATGGTAAAATAGAACTTGATGGACTTCCGAGATAGGTGGAAGGGGTTGATGGTAGCTGAAGGATAGGATTTGTATATGTATTTATTAGGGATCCCCATTAGTTCCTGCCAATGCAGCAGCTACTCTTCCTGGGGTTTATTAGGGATCCCCATTAGTTCCTTCCAATGCAGCAGCTACTCTTCCTGGGGTTTATTAGGGATCCCCATTAGTTCCTACCAATGCAGCAGCTACTCTTCCTCGGGTTTGTTAGGGATCCCCGTTAGTTCCTGCCAATGCAGCAGCTACTCTTCCTGGGGTTTGTTAGGGATCTCCATTAGTTCCTGCCAATGCAGCAGCTACCCTTCCTCGGGTTTGTTAGGGATCCCCATTAGTTCCTGCCAATGCAGCAGCTACTCTTCCTCGGGTTTGTTAGGGGATCCTGCCAATTAGTTCCTGCCAATGCAGCAGCTACTCTTCCTGGGGTTTGTTAGGGATCCCCATTAGTTCCTGCCAATGCAGCAGCTACTCTTCCTCGGGTTTGTTAGGGATCCCCATTAGTTCCTGCCAATGCAGCAGCTACTCTTCCTGGGGTTTGTTAGGGATCCCCATTAGTTCCTGCCAATGCAGCAGCTACTCTTCCTGGGGTTTGTTAGGGATCCCCATTAGGGATCCATGGGGTTTATTAGGTATCCCCATTAGTTCCTGCCAATGCAGCAGCTACTCTTCCTGGGGTTTGTTAGGGATCCCCATTATCCCCATTAGTTCCTGCCAATTACTCTTCCTATCCCCCAATGCAGCAGCTACTCTTCCTGGGGTTTATTAGGTATCCCCATTAGTTCCTACCAATGCAGCAGCTTCTCTTCTCTTCCTGGGGTTTGTTTATTAGGGATCCCCATTAGTTCCTACCAATGCAGCAGCTACTCTTCCTGGGGTTTATTAGGATCCCCATTAGTTCCTACCAATCAGCTAGTTCCTGCCTGCAGCAGCTTTCCTGGGGTTTGTTAGGTATCCCCATTAGTTCCTACCAATGCAGCAGCTACTCTTCCTGGGGTTTATTAGGGATCCCCATTAGTTCCTGCCAATGCAGCAGCTACTCTTCCTGGGGTTTATTAGGGATCCCCATTAGTTCCTGCCAAGGCAGCAGCTTCCTGGCCTCCAAACACACCAAAGCATCCACATTAAATATAAACCAAAACAACAGATGAAAACAGTGAACTATGTTTGTTCTGAATGAGCTAAAGATAACACAGTACATCATATAACGTCCCTACACCACCACATCTCCACAACACAACATGTTCAATACCACCATACAACAATACCACAATGTGTGCGTATGCATGTGTCTGTACCTTTGTGTGTGTCTCTTCACAGTCCCCATTGTTCCATAAGTTGTATTTTTACCAGCTTTTTAAATCTGATTCGACTGCTTGCATCAGTTACCTGATGTGGACTAGAGTTCCACGTAGCCATGGTCCACGTAGTCATTGCTCTATGTAGTACTGTGCGCCTCCCATAATCTGTTCTGGACTTGGAGACTGCGAAGAAACCTCTGGTGGAATGTCTTGTGGGATATACATGAGTGTTAGCTCAGTATATTCATCTTACAAAAACAAGTAATGATGAAGTCAATCTCTCTTCCACTTTGAGCCATGAAAGATTGACATGCATCTCATTAATGTTAGCTCTCCGTGTACTTTTAAGGGGCAGCCGTGCTGCCCTGTTCTGAGCCTTTCTGCGATTTTCCCAAGTCCCTCTTTGTGGCACCTGACCACACTACTGAACAGTAGTTTAGATGCAACAAAACTAGGGCCTGTAGGACCTGCCTTTTATGATAGCGTTGTTAAGAAGGCAGACGAGTGCTTTATTACGGACAGACTTCTCCCCATCTTAGCTACTGTTGTATGACAGTTGCTCAATTTCCACATTATTCATTACGAGACGTACTTGAGGTTTAGTGAATGATTTGTCCCAAATACAATGCTTTTAGTGATGGACATATTTATAACTAGATTTATTCCCTGCTACCCATTCCGAAACTAACTGCAGCTCTTTGTTAAGTGTTGCAGTCATTTTAGTCGCTGTAGTAGCCAACGAATACAGTGTTGAGTCATCCGCATATATAGACACACTGGCCTTACTCAAAGCCAGTGGCATGTTGTTAGTAAAAATTGAAAAAAGCAATGGGCCTAAACAACTACTCTGGGGAATTCCTGATTCTACTTGGCCTATGTTTGAGAGGCTTTCATAAAAGAACACCCTATGTGTTCTGTTAGACAAGTAACTCATTATCCACATTATAGCAGGGGGTGTAAAGCAATAACACATATGTTTTTCCATCAGCAGGCTATGATCGATAATGTCAAAAGCTGCACTGAAGTCTACCAAAACAGCCCCCACAATCATTTTATCATATATTTTTGTCAGCCAACCATCAGTCATTTGTGTAAGTGCTGTGCTTGTTGAGAGTCAGTATAAGCTGGAAGTAGAAACCTAAGTGTTGTTGTCCATTAGTGCACTCCAATTAGGAGAGGGGTGGTAGGCTTAGGGGAAAATAATAAAGGAAAAAATCTTCACTGTTGACATTGAGAAAGGTGTCTTGCGGGTACTATTTAATGAAGCTGCCAGTTGAGGACTTGCGAGACGTCTGTTTCTCAACTAGACACTCTAATGTACTTGTCCTCTTGCTCATTTGTGCACAGGGGCCTACCACTCCTCTTTCTATTCTGGTTAGAGACAGTTTGCACTGTTCTGTGAAGACAGTAGTACACAGTGTTGTACAAAATCTTCAGTTTCTTGGCAATTTCTCGCATGGAATAGCCTTAATTTCTCAGAACAAGAAAAGACTGACGAGTTTCAGAAGAAAGTTAATTGTTTCTGGCCATTTTGAGCCTGTAATCGAACCCACAAATGCTGATGCTCCAGATACCCAACCAGTCTAAAGAACGCCAGTATTATTGCTTCTTTTATCAGGACAACTGTTTTCAGGCTAAAATAATTGCAAAAGGGTGTTCTAATGATAAATTAACCTTTTAAAGTAAATTAGGCTACCCTGGGGTGGCAGGGTAGCCTAGTGGTTAGAGTGTTGGACTAGTGACCAGAAGGTTGCAAGTTCAAACTCCCGAGCTGATAAGGTACAAATCTGTCATTCTGCCCCTGAACAGGCAGTTAACCCACTGTTCCTAGGCCATTCTTGAAAATAAGAATTTGTGCTTAACTGACTTGCCAAATTAAATAATGGTTAAAGTGATAAACTTGGATTAGCTAACACAATGTGCATTTGGAACGCAGGAGTGATGTTTGCTTATAATGGGCCTCTGTACATTAAAAATCAGCAGTTTCCAACAACACTAGTCATTTACACTGTATTTCTGATCAGTTTTATGTTCTTTTAATTGACAAAAACGTGTTTTTCTTTCAAAAACAAGGACAATTCTAAGTGATCCCAAACTTTTGAACGGTAGTGTATATATACAGTACCAGTTAAAAGTTTGGACACACCTACTTATTCCAAGGCTTTTCTTTAATTTTACAATTTTCTTCATTGTAGAATAATAGTGACTACATCAAAACTATGAAATAGCACATATGGAATCATGTAGTAACCACAAAAGTGTTAAACAAATCAACATATTTATATTTGAGATTCTTCAAAGTAGCCAACCTTTGACTTGATGCCAGCTTTGCACACTCTAGGAGTTCTCTCAATCAGCTTCACCTGGAATGCTTTTCCAACAGTCTTGAGGGAGTTCCCACATATGCTGAACAATTGTTGGCTGTTTTTCCTTCATTCAGCCTTCATGGTTGAATTGCTGCAAAGAAACCACTACTAAAGGACACCTATAAGAAGTAGAGACTTGCTTGGGGCAAGAAACACAATCAATGTACATTAGATCGGTGGAAATCTGATGAGTCCAAATTTTTGGATTTGGTGTTTTTTGAGACGCAGAGTAGGTGAATGGATTATCTCCTCATGTGTGGTTCCCACTATGAAGCATGGAGGAGGAAGTGTGATGGTGTGGGGATGCTTTGCTGGTGACACAGTCTGCGATTTATTTAGAATTCAAGGCACACTTAATCAGCATGGCGACCACAGTATTCTGCAGTGATATGCCATCCCATCTGGCTTGTGCTTCGTGGGAGTATCATTTGTTTTTAAACTTGACAATGACCCAACACACCTCCAGGCTGTGAAATGACTATTTTCCAAGAAGGAGTTTGATGGAGTGCAGATGACCTGGCCGCCACAATCACCCGACCTCAAACCAATTGAGATGGGTTGTGATGAGTCGTACCACAGAGTGAAGGAATAGCAGCTAACAATTGCTCAGCATATGTGGGAACTCCTTCAAGACTGATGGAAAAGCATTCTGGGTGAAGCTGGTTGAGAGAATGCCAAGAGTGTGTGAAGCTGTCATCATGGCAAAGGGTGGTTATTTGGTCTAACACTTTTTTGGTTACTACATGATCCCATATGTGTTATTTCATAGTTACTATTATTCTAAAATTTTGAAAATATTAAAGAATAAAGAAAATCCCTTAAATGAGTAGGTGTTCTAAAACTTTTAAAAACATAACACAACAGATTAGATCAACTGGAATGACAATCTCACAGTTGCACAAAAGGTGCATGTGCACATACAATGCCCTAAAATATTCGAATGAGCCGCCGCCCCTCACAGAACCATTGATGAGCTCAAAGAGTTACTTGAGTCAAATAACTTCCCTAGTTAAATATAATATAAAAATATAATAAAAATAAAAGTATGGATCCAGATAGAACCATCACTCTTCCCCCCCAAAAAAACCTTGAGGAAACCAATTTATTTTGTGTGTATTTAATTATCACTGCACCGCTCACATTTCCATTGAATAATTTGAGAACTGCCTATGTCAGCTGTCTACTGCAAGGTGCTTACACACAGACAGGCAGAGTCCTCTCCGTGTTTCTGTTTCTACATGAATATAAACATGTCTGCATATCTGCATAAGCCATCATCATACTGAGACAGATGGCGTACGTGTGCGATAAAACATCAGACAACCGCAATCGACCCCACAGATCTCACTTAATGCAATTGTCTGTATTCTTGGTAAACAGTGTAACCGTCGTTGTGCTGATCGGGGAAGGGCCAGTGAAGCAGCTGTACAAGGGGCTTTTGGGGCTTTTGCACATGTGGGAACTGTACTGGGGTGAACTGAGTGTAAGGCCAGCGGACAGTGGATATTGGACAGAAGTAGTGGATATAACACAAGCTTCCGACTGCTGGCAACATCCCTTTATTCAACACATGACATCCCTCCAGTCAGATGAATGGATAGAGGGATAGATTGAGAAAGACGGAGCGGGATAGATAGATGGAGAGGGAGGACGAAAAAAATGTAATCATCAGTGAAGTACAGAGTGAAATCTGGTCCATGAGCCGGCGGAGAAGAGAAGATGACAGATGTGGCGATTTGAGTTCTAAGTGTAAGTCTGACAGTGGCCAGCCAGCTTTACTGACACCACATCCAGTCAATGATGTATATATACTCCGGATTGCTGTTTCTAGGTATTGGCCACTGAGAGGCTTTAAAGCCACCGGTCGGCCATATTGGCACTCCCCAGAAGGAGCAGTCCTCGAATTATTGGAATTATACAGTATTTAATTTAAATTCTTCAAAGACAAAATTACATGTATTTAAGTATGTTGTTGTTGTAGTGAGGACAGTAACATTATTACTTTCTAAACTTTATACTTAAAGAATACATATCTTTTTTTTGTTTTGTTTGTTTGATGTTCAGTTCTCATAATATAATGTAAAGGTCTGCATTAAGGTGTATGTAATAGAATAAACATTACTACATGCATTTACATAGCTTCCAAAATATTCATTTGACAACGGTGGGGGAGTAGTTAAATGGAGTCGTGTCGACTTCAAAACAGCGCCTCCTGTTGTCATCTAGTGTATGTATAAAGCATTGCATCCAGTCCAACACATCACACCCACAGCCAGAGGAATAAGAGCCAATAATGACACCAATAAAAACATCATCAGGTAGAAATGATAGGCCTACTGTATGAATGAAAACAGTGACATTGCATGCAACATTACTTTAGTTGTTTTAAAAATAGTTGAAAGCATTCACATGACATGATCGTTTGAGAGAGGATAACAGTTGTTTTGTTGCTGGAGGATTAAACGACAATACTTAGTCCATAGCCGTACATGTACACTGTACGCCTACATTGTACAGCCTTCAACGCTAATATGTGAGCTGAATGTTTTGAGGTGCTGCTCCCCGGAAGGAGATGAAAGGTCTCACTGCTCAGCAAAAGTAAGAGCAAGGCTCATTCCATCAGCCATCAGGGGCTGTAGCTAAAGGTAATGTGTCAGCCTATTAATTATGAAAATATACAAAATGCCGTATTACTAGGCTATTCAAAATACAAATTAACTATAATTACAGGCTAAATCTGAATTTGCTTAATTTATGCTAGACCAATTATGTACCAAAGATATCTTAAAATTGTTATTGTAATTTTATTATTACAATATGTTTTCATTAATTGAATTCACTTAATCTATTTTATGAGAATTTGTAAGATTCTTGTTTGCATAAAATAGAGAGAGACCAGTCTTATCAATAATAGATAATAGTATTTATTCTCGGAGCGAGCTGCCATGTAACCACGAACAACAGTTTCTGTACAAAATATGACGTCATTGGTGAATGAATCTCCTCCTCTCGACATAGACAGAGCAAGTTTAAAAGTTCATTCTGACCCACTAGCACACACACAGGACACACAAACATAACTGAATTAACTCTTGACCCCTCACCATTATCGATCACCACTTAGCTGACAGTTCTAGTTAACAGAAAACCTAGGAATGCACTCATTGCCTTATCTAAAACACCCCAGAGCTAAGTTCTGTCGGTTCAACCATAGATTAACGACCCTATCTGCTTACTTAACCCACAACCCATTCCCCCCAGACTAGTAGGAATGTTCATTATGTTTAATTGCTTCTTGTTCATGCCACATAATCCCTTCTTTATGAACTAACATTATTCATCAGATATTGTAAAACAGGGTATAGTTTACTTAGTTACAGTTCTATTTAAAATGGGGATATTGTTTAGTCATTAATTCATAAAATTCATAACAATAATATGTGGTAGGCTATGTATTGTATAACGGCACAAATATGATCTTAATTCAGGCTTTTTTTTCAGGCTTGGGCTCATATATAGGCCTATGCATATTTCTAAGCTCCAATAAACATCATGTGTTTGGAATGAATCATCACTTTAGAAAGTGCTGTCCATTTCATCGTTAGGCTTTAATTAAAAACATCCACAACAACCCCTGTTTTCCACTCAGGTTCAACCTGTTGTTGAACTTCTTTCTTCAAACTGAACACTCAAATCGAGGTGAGTTTTAAAAGCATGATACTGTTTTGATGATAAGTGTTTGATGTGATTTTAGAATGCATGAGTACCAGGCCATTAGTGACCTGATGGAGGGACAATAGAGCCCTGAGTACTAGGCCATTAGTGACCTGATGGAGGGACAATAGAGCCCTGAGCACCAGGCCATTAGTGACCTGATGGAGGGACAATAATGAGTACCAGGCCATTAGTGACCTGATGGAGTACCAGGCCAGGCCATGAGTACCAGTGACCTGATGGAGGGACAATAGAGTCCTGAGTACCAGGCCATTAGTGACCTGATGGAGGGACAACAGAGCCCTGAGTACCAGGCCATTTGTGACCTGATGGAGGGACATGAGTACCAGGCCATTTGTGACCTGATGGAGGGACAAGCCCTGAGTACCAGGCCATTAGTGACCTGATGGAGGGACAATAGACTGAGTACAGGCCATTAGTGACCTGATGGAGGGACAATAGAGCCCTGAGCACCAGGCCATTGGTGACCTGATGGAGGGACAATAGAGCCCTGAGTACTAGGCCATTAGTGACCTGATGGAGGGACAATAGAGCCCTGAGCACCAGGCCATTAGTGACCTGATGGAGGGACAATAGAGCCCTGAGTACCAGGCCATTAGTGACCTGATGGAGGGACAATAGAGCCCTGAGGACCAGGCCATTAGTGACCTGATTTGAGCACCAGGCCATTAGTGACCTGATGGAGGGACAATAGAGTCCTGAGTACCAGGCCATTTGTGACCTGATGGAGGGACAATAGAGCCCTGAGTACCAGGCCATTAGTGACCTGATGGAGGGACAATAGAGTCCTGAGTACCAGGCCATTAGTGACCTGATGGAGGGACAACAGAGCCCTGAGTACCAGGCCATTTGTGACCTGATGGAGGGACAATAGAGCCCTGAGTACCAGGCCATTTGTGACCTGATGGAGGGACAATAGAGCCCTGAGTACCAGGCCATTAGTGACCTGATGGAGGGACAATAGAGCCCTGAGCACCAGCCATTAGGACCTGATGATCGTTAGCGAGTTGGGTACTGCTAATGCATGTCCAGTGTGCAAAAAATGAGATTACTGTGACTCTGGTGTGGCGGTAATATGGTCACCGCAACAGCCCTACATGTGACGTGTAACTTGTGTACTTTCTAATTTTCCGTATTGCATTTAATATATTGTGTTGTGTATTTGTATGCTGACATCACAAAATACATTTCCATGTAAATGGCGATAAAGTATATTGAATCGTATATTGAATCGTATATTGAATCGTATATTGAATCGTATAATAATGTTTTATACCCACTACAGTATGTACAGGATGAGGTTGCATTACATGACATTTGACGTGTGTGTGTACAGTTTAATCTGGAATGGAGACAGGGAGACCTGGGCTCAGATTCACACGACACAGGGAGACCTGGGCCCAGATTCACACGACACAGGGAGAGCTGGGCCCAGATTCACACGACACAGGGAGACCTGGGCTCAGATTCACACGACACAGGGAGACCTGGGCTCAGATTCACACGACACAGGGAGACCTGGGCCCAGATTCACACGACACAGGGAGACCTGGGCCCAGATTCACATGACACAGGGTGACCTGGGCCCAGATTCACATGACACAGGGATCCCTGGTCTCAGATTCACACGACACAGGGAAACCTGGGCCTAGATTCACACGACACAGGGAGACCTGGGCCCAGATTCACACGACAAAGGGAGACCTGGGCCCAATTCACACGACAAAGGGAGACCTGGGCCTAGATTCATAAAACACTTCTTACGCAAAAACTTAAGAAGCGCTGTATTAACGTGCGCTGGGACTCGGGAAACAAGTTCAGGGAGTGAATCACTTAATAAACAAATATAGATAATACAAAACAAGAAACACGAACAACGCACAGACAGGAAACAGATTCAGAAACAATTACGACTGGGGAAGGAACCAAAGGGAGTGACGTAAACAGGAAAGGTAATCAAGGAGGTGATGGAGTCCAGGTGAGTGTCATAATGCGCTGATGCGCGTAACGATGGTGACAGGTGTGCACCATAATGAGCAGCCTGGTGACCTAGAGGCCAGAGAGGAAGCACACGTGACAAGCATCTTAATTTAAAAAACAAGAAGTTTCTAAAGTGCAATTCCTCAACAATATCTTAAGATGTAACGATTTTCTTACGAACTTCTCAAATATCTTCCTACAAAGATCTCCAACAGGTTTAAACTGTAAACCTCCACACCTGTTAAACTGTAAACCTCTGTACCTGTTAAAATGTAAACCTCCACACCTGTTAAACTGTAAACCTCTGCACCTGTTAAACTGTAAACCTCCACACGTGTTAAACTGTTAACCTCCACACCTGTTAAAAACTGTAAACCTCCACACCTGTTAAACTGTAAACCTCCACACATGTTAAACTGTTAACCTCCACACCTGTTAAACTGTAAACCTCCACACATGTTAAACTGTAAACCTACACACCTGTTAAACTGTAAACCTCTGTACCTGTTAAACTGTAAACCTCTGTACCTGTTAAACTGTAAACCTCTGTACCTATTAAACTGTAAACCTTCACACCTGTTAAACTGTAAACCTTTGTACCTGTTAAACTGTAAACCTCTGTACCTGTTAAACTGTAAACCTCTACACCTGATAATCTGTAAACCTCCACACCTGTTAAACTGTAAACCTCTGCACCTGTTAAACTGTAAACCTCTACACCTGTTAAACTGTAAAGTTCTGTACCTGTTAAACTGTAAACCTCTGTACCTGTTAAACTGTAAACCTCTACACCTGTTAAACTGTAAACCTCTGTACCTGTTAAACTGTAAACCTCTGTACCTGTTAAACTGTAAACCTCTACACCTGTTAAACTGTAAACCTCTGTACCTGTTAAACTGTAAACCGCCACACCTGTTAAACTGTAAACCTCTACACCTGTTAAACTGTAAAGCTCTGTACCTGTTAAACTGTAAACCTCCACACCTGTTAAACTGTAAACCTTCACACATGTTAAACTGTAAACCTCTGTACCTGTTAAACTGTAAACCTCCACACCTGTTAAACTGTAAACCTCTGCACCTGTTAAACTGTAAACCTCTACACCTGTTAAACCTGTTAAACTGTAAACCTCTGTACCTGTTAAACTGTAAACCTTCACACCTGTTAAACTGTAAACCTCTGTACCTGTTAAACTGTAAACCTCCACACCTGTTAAACTGTAAACCTCCACACCTGTTAAACTGTAAACCTCCACACCTGTTAACCTGTAAACCTCTACAACTGTTAAACTGTAAAACCTCTCTACACCTGTTAAACTTAAAAACTGTTAAACTGTAAACCTCCACACCTGTTAAACTGTAAACCTCTGCACCTGTTAAACTGTAAACCTACCTGTTAAACTGTAAACCTCACCTGTTAAACTGTAAAACCTGTTAAACTGTAAACCTCCACACCTGTTAAACTGTAAACCTCCGCAACTGTTAAACTGTAAAGCTCTGTACCTGTTAAACTGTAAACCTCTGTACCTGTTAAACTGTAAACCTTCACACATGTTAAAACCTGTTAAACTGTAAACCTCTGTACCTGTTAAACTGTAAACCTATTAAACTGTAAACCTTCACACCTGTTAAACTGTAAAACCTATTAAACTGTAAACCTCCACACCTGTTAAACTGTTAAACTGTAAACCTCTGTACCTGTTAAACTGTAAAAAAACCTGTTAAACTGTAAAACTCTGTACCTGTTAAACTGTAAACCTCTGTACCTCTTAAACTGTAAACATCCACACCTGTTAAACTGTAAACCTCTGTACCTGTTAAACTGTAAACCTCTGTACCTGTTAAACTGTAAACCTCTACACCTGTTAAACTGTAAACCTCTGTACCTGTTAAACTGTAAACCTCTGTACCTATTAAACTGTAAACCTTCACACCTGTTAAACTGTAAACCTCCACACCTGTTAAACTGTAAAACTCTGTAACTGTTAAACTGTAAACCTCTGTACCTATTAAACTGTAAACCTTCACACCTGTTAAACTGTAAACCTGTTAAACTGTAAAACACCTGTTAAACTGTACCTGTACCTTTTAAACTGTAAACATCCACACCTGTTAAACTGTAAACCTGTTAAACTGTAAAACTCTGTACCTGTTAAACTGTAAACTTAAACTCATCCACACCTGTTAAACTGTAAACCTCTGTACCTGTTAAACTGTAAACCTCTGTACCTGTTAAACTGTAAACCTCACACCTGTTAAACTGTAAACCTCTGTAAACTGTAAACTCTGTTAAACTGTAAACCTTCACACCTGTTAAACTGTAAACCTCCACACCTGTTAAACTGTAAACTCTGTAACTGTTAAACTGTAAACCTCCACACCTGTTAAACTGTAAACCTCTGTACCTGTTAAACTGTAAAACACCTGTTAAACTGTACACCTGTTAAACTGTAAACCTCTGTACCTGTTAAACTGTAAACCTCTGTACCTGTTAAACTGTAAACCTGTTAAACTGTAAACCTCCACACCTGTTAAACTGTAAACCTGTTCTGTAAAACTGTAAACCTCCACACCTGTTAAACTGTAAACCTCCACACCTGTTAAACTGTAAACCTCTGTACTTGTTAAACTGTAAACCTCTGTACCTGTTAAACTGTAAACCTCTGTATCTGTTAAACTGTAAACCTCCACACCTTTTAAACTGTAAACCTCTACACCTGTTAAACTGTAAACCTCTGTACCTGTTAAACTGTAAACCTCCACACCTGTTAAACTGTAAAACACCTGTTAAACTGTAAACCTCCACACCTGTTAAACTGTAAACTGTTAAACTGTAAACCTCCACACCTGTTAAACTGTAAACCTGTTAAACTGTAAACCCTACACCTGTTAAACTGTAAACCTCTGTACCTGTTAAACTGTAAACATCCACACCTGTTAAACTGTAAAAACCTCTGTACCTGTTAAACTGTAAACTGTCCTCCACACCTGTTAAACTGTAAAACTGTACCTGTTAAACTGTAAACCTCCACACCTGTTAAACTGTAAACCTCCACACCTGTTAAACTGTAAACCTCTGTACCTGTTAAACTGTAAACCTCTGTACCTGTTAAACTGTAAACCTCTGTATCTGTTAAACTGTAAACCTCCACACCTTTTAAACTGTAAAACACCTGTTAAACTGTAAACCTCTGTACCTGTTAAACTGTAAAAACCTGTTAAACTGTACACCTGTTAAACTGTAAAAACCTGTTGTCCACACCTGTTAAACTTAAACTGTAAACTGTAAACCTCCACACCTGTTAAATTGTACCTGTTAAACTGTAAACCTCCACACCTGTTAAACTGTAAACCTCCACACCTGTTAAACTGTAAAAACCTCTGTACCTGTTAAACTGTAAACCTCCACACCTGTTAAACTGTAAACCTCCACACCTGTTAAACTGTAAACCTGTTAAACTGTAAACCTCCACACCTGTTAAACTGTAAAAACCTGTTAAACTGTAAACCTCCACACCTGTTAAACTGTAAACCTCGTACCTGTTAAACTGTAAACCTCCACACCTGTTAAACTGTAAAACTCTGTACCTGTTAAACTGTAAACCTCCACACCTGTTAAACTGTAAAACACCTAAACTGTACCTGTTAAACTGTAAACCTCTGTACCTGTTAAACTGTAAACCTCTGTAAACCTGTTAAACTGTAAAAACCTGTTAAACTGTAAACCTCTGTACCTGTTAAACTGTAAACCTCCACACCTGTTAAACTGTAAAACACC